>NW_008794003.1:1755209-1764150 GCF_000699145.1 Aptenodytes forsteri
CCGGGGAAGGGGCGGGAGGGCACCCTGCTGGGGTGAAGGCCAGGCCTGGCTGGGCTCAACGGTGCTCCTTGGCCTGGGCCCGGCCGGCCAGCCATGGGCATGCGAAGGATGTTTCCAAACCAAAACACATGCAGAGCAGCAGGCAGAAGAGTATTTGTGACATTTTTTCATCGGCGAACTGGAGTGCTGGGAAGAGGGAAGGCACAAGAAGACAAGTAGCTTGGCTGGGCACACCCAACTTTCTCATTTTCAGGGGTGTGAAATCAGATAAGCCGCTGCTCAGGCACAGGCAGACATTTGCAGGGACACCGGCAGTACCAAACAAGGCCTGTTAACATCTTAGATGTACCTGAAGCCTTCATCATCTGCTTCAGGGTGTGCTCAAGCAACCAGAATCAACTGAATACCCAGCAAAAGACAAGTCCCCGTGTCTGGGAAGGAGGTGTCATGCAAAAGGCCGCTTTCATTGTCAGGAAGAGAGCTGTTTCTCAACCACTGTCTCCTGCTTGCTCACTGAGATGCTGGCCAAGGTCTCTGCAGCGAGAGCCCTGCGCCACGCACCCTGCCTTGGCTGCACTTGACCTGACAGTGGCCGTGGCTGGGCCAGCCCCTGCGGGCGTAACAGGCCAGCCCATGCCTGCCCTGGGGAGCAGGACCCTACCGCTTCCCCGCGCGGGGTCAGGCAGCTGCCTCGACTGAACCCTGCACGCCCGGCAAGCTCGCCTCCAGCCATGGCACCTGGGAGAAAGAAGCTTTTTAAAAGGTCTTTTACAGCATCTTCAGGAAAAGATGCTGAATTACTAAGCACAAACAGCAAAAAGGACCAGAGTCCTCTGGCGGTTTAGCTGGCGTTGACAGGCAGGCGCATGAGATACCTTTTGTTTAAAGGCAAATCTGCCTATGGAAGTACCAGGTTAATGGTGCTCAGTAAATATCCTTTCATTTTCCAGCTTTATAGTTCAAACCTATCAAGGAATTTCTGTGACATTTTTCCCCTACAAAAAAAAAATGTCTTGGTGAGAGCAACACATTTCTTCTTTTTCCTAACCCCTCCAATCCATCCACTACATATATATAGCCTTCCTAAGATTAATTTCTCCTCATCACATGAGCTGTTTTCCTAAACACACTCCAATTTTCTGAATGCATTGTATTGAGATTAAAGCAGAAGGACAGCAGCACAAAGAAAGTGTATTTGTCTTTAATTTGTCCCTGAAAGTGTTCATTGCTATATGTGTTTCAGGATTGTATTTTTAAATGTTGGTATTTTGGAAAAAAAGAGCAAACTACACTTCAGTCTTTCTTGTTGTCGTCAAAACAATCAACATTTTCTCAGCATGGCGTGTTTCACACACTACATGGTTCTGCATAAGCTAATGTGGTGCGTGTCCTGAGTCACAGGTGTCCTGAGGGGTGAGTCAGAGGGTCAGCACGTGTCCCACACCCTCCGCCACGGCGTGCTGGGGCTTGGCCTTTGGCTGAAGTTCTCACAGGTTTATTTACAGTACTGGAACCTTAAAATCTGATTTTTCTGTGTTTGTCGGCAAGAGCCTAGCACAGCATCACTTCGACATAATGGCCAATATTTCTATTTTGTGCATGTGCATAAATAGATGTATCTATTAAAAATGACTCTTTGAGGTTAAGCCATGGGCGAGAGCTGTTGGAGAGGCCTGGGGGCGGGAGGGAGGACCGGGAGAAGTTTAATCCCTGCCATTGTTTTGCTGCCTTGGAGGGAACACAATAGCTTCTGGGAAGTAACAGTTTCACTGGCACAGCTAAGGGTGAACAGTTGCAAGCTAAAAGCAGCTACTGTCTGCTGTGCCAATACATCCTTAAGGAGTTCTTAATCCACAAATTACTGACATTATTGTCTATAATTGCTTGTCTGTTGTGACAACACTTACTCAGAGAATGTTTGAAATGTAAACAGCAGCCAGTAGCTTTTTGCCATGAAGTCCTGCCATGTACAGCACTGGACTCTCACTTGCACCTTCCTACCATCCCAGCAAGTTCCCTTTGACTCTATATGAATAAAGATTGCACACTCAGTTCCTATATTAAGTAGAACTTTTTTCTAAGGAAAATACCTGGCTTGTTATTTCTTTTAATACTTGTAACCAAAAAGTGGTTTTGTTCTGTAATAAAAGCTTCTCTTGTTTCAGAATATAATTTGTTAGTCGTACTTCAAAGAAATAAATCCTGTCAAGTCATCTTGTCACTTAAATCAGACCATCTTCTTTTTTCCCAAATTATTTTTGAAACTATTCAAATAAAAATGCATAGGCAGTAATTAGATAAGGGAGAAATTGTGATTTACACCACATTATAAATTCCTAAAGGAAGATTTATAACCACAGCACCATTAACAGTACTACCAGGCATTGCAGTAAAACACACACACACACATTTTAAGAATAATAATAAAAAACCTCTCATATTTGTCGTCTGGGTGTTGGCCTTGAATATATAAATGTGCATATAAATACACACACACACAGAGATACAATTTAGCCCAAGGAATTCCACTAAGTCACTGTCTTTTGTTCTTAAAAGACCAAAAACCTTTGAAGAGGACCTAATTCAATTTTTGTCTCCAGACGATTCTTTCAGATACAGGATTGTCTAAAAAAATACATTCCTACATAATTCAAAAAGACATAAATGAGGCATTTCCACCAATTTCCTTGGGGACTTGTTCCCATGTCTGAGTGCACTGTGAGCAGCACTTCCCTGCGATACGAGGGCTAGGCTTCCCCATGCTTTTGAGCAGATCGTTTCCCTGCTAGATCTGTACGTCAAGAGATCCTTCGCTGTTCAGGAAGGATTACACAATTTATCTATATCCCTCCTCTCTATTCCCATCTTCTGGAAACCAAGTAAATATTTACAGGCTACATAGCTGGGCCCTCAGTAGCATGGTCAGAGCCTGCGCTTCTTCCTCTGCTGCCTCCCCAAGAACTACATACATCCAGTGCTGGAGGAAGATGGAGGCAAATGGGATCAAGAGGTGCTGGTGTGGTCTGGACTGGCCAGATTTGGAAACTGTTTCCTCTGTTTTCCACCTCAGCAGAGGGCTAAGTGCACCCCACCAGGACAACCATCTGCAGCAAGACAACATGTGGTCAACCGGTCCCCAAAGCCCCATTGCTCAGATCTCTCCATGGAGAGGACACTATGACCACGCAAGCAGATAACACATACAGAAGCTTCTAGACAGGATAATTAGGGGTTTCCACCCCAAAATAAAAAAAAAATAAAACAAAACCCAAGCAAAACTCTCTACGTGCCTAGTGCCTTTTTTTGACAGAAGAAATGGGAGTAATTTTAAAGGCTGTAGCATTTAAAAAAGTGGTGCAATACGACAAAAGCCTTCTGTTGGGCTTTCATATGGCAGTGTGAACCGGTTCTTGACAAGGCAAGAAACTGCACACTGCTGCCTAACGTAGGTCTGATCCTGGGACAGGCAGCTCCAAGTCAGTGACATTTCATGACCACAATTGGATTTCCATGTTGTTGGCTTTTTCCAGACAGAAGAGAGGAGGAGCTAATTGCTTACCTTAGCAAGCATTTAACAAAAAATAGTCCTACATAGTAACAAAGCTATGATAAATACTGTGCAGTTATTTGCTTTGGCAGGGTCTGTGTTTAAGAGCAGGAGAATGCGTGAGGAAACACACAACCCAGTGTCATGTACATCTTTAAAGTTTCCACAGCTCTGTTTTAGTAAATGCACTTTGTTAAAAAAAGCGATTTCTTTCTGAGCCAAGATTATTAAAAAAAAAAGAAAGTCTGCTGAGGCCTCTGTTATACTATAAATGAAAAAGACAACCTGGCCAGACATGGGTAGTATCTATTCCATGTCAAAGGGAAAGGGCCTGCCATTGCCCTTTGCGATATTTTAGTTTGGATTGCCCACTGCGGGGACGGGCGGTTTGGTTTCCTGACTTTTCCATAACACATCCTGCATCTGCAAACGAAAGCAAAAGGCTGGAGGTCAGTCTTTGCAGAGCTCCTCCAAGGTGATGGTGGTTGGGAAGGTGCTGCTGGCTCTTCTTCAGGTTGCATTGGCAACCTCCCGGCTTCTCCAAGTGTATCTCACCTCCCTGGTCCTTCTGTTTTGGTGATGGCAGGTGACTGATGAGCACCTCTTTCTCCCACAGAGCAGCTGTAAGCTTCTTTTCTCTGTCAGTGGAAATGCCTCTTTTTTTTTTGGGGGGGGGGTGTCTTGTAGGCCATTATCTATTTATTGTTTTAGGCCTTTTGAGAGCCTTGTCTCTCTCAATGCTGACATTGACCATGCTGAGAATATCTGCCATTTTAGACATCTGAAGATTTTCTTAACATACTTAAAGGAAACCTCGCTTGTTTCATATCATCACGGCTTGCAGGAACCAAACTGAGTAACGGGAATACTATATTGCTAAGGCAGAACAGAGTGTCTCCTTGAATCCTATGAAATACATACGCCATAAGATAATAAATAATAAAAATGATGCCATGAAACAATAATATTATGCATTTCATATTGTTTCTAAATTTTCATTTTTGAAATTACATATTTAAAGTGAAACGTTGCAAGTCAAAGGTAATTACATCTGGAGTGTCATTCAAGTATCTTTCTCCATAAAGAAGAAAATCATATGCTTGATTTGGAACCATCACTGTTACCAGGCAGATGTTCTTTCTCAAATATATGGAGTAGAAAGGATGGAAAATAAGCTGGCAGTTTTACTCCAATAAATTAAAATGTTAGGACAGCCTCTATGGCTTTGCCAGTCATTTTGTTTATACATGAGTGATATGCATGATATTTCTATAAGGTAAGAAACAAATGCATTAAAGTTAATGCAGAGCTACATCTCTTCAGGCTCTTTTCAAACCAAATGTTGTCTGTTTTATAAAGTGACTTGTATTTCTGGGACCTCTTGCAGCAGGAGGAAGGAGTTAAAAACCCACTTCCGTCAGGGCGTTTACAAGAGCTATAGTGTAGCAAGGGGAAGTTTTAAAGGAAGAGCCGGATATCTGTACTGAAGTGGATTACAGCTGCACCACCAAATCAGATAGAGGGAACTGAGGCCAAGTATACATAAATGTATGAAAACAAACACCATGGAGAAGAGAAGAGAGTAAAAGTAGCTTTAAATCTTCCAAGATGCAAATGCACTTCATGTCAGTGAATTATGTCAGTGGGTAGTTGTAATTTTTGAAGACATTAATATCTTTGCCAGGATAGCAGGCTAAGGAAATAAATCCACAGATGCAGGAAATAAAGGTCATGGTTCATTTTGATTTTAAAACTGATTTTGTGAATTTTCTCATTCAATGCTGTCTTTCTTTAATTTTAGCGACTGTGTTCATTCCTTTTCTGAACACCACCCTCACAAGACTATGGCGTTGGGACTGTGTCCGTTTATGCACCTGTATCCTATACTACCCTATACTATAGGATTCTGTACTCTACTTTTACAGTTGAAGAACTTTAAGACAGTAATTTCATTTATAAATACTGTTCCTCCTCATAAGTTTTTAATGTTGTGTGTTCCAAATGGCTGATAAAGGAACTACCCATGAAAAGTAGAGGAGAGAGATATTTTCCTGCTCTTAAAAGATCTTTCTTTATCTTATTCTTCACATTCAAAAGCACTCTGCTAATATTTTGAGTCCTGTTTCTGCTCTCACTGGGATCGCTGATAAAACTGTGCATATTTAGAATAATTAAGCTTTTTAACATGCATTGAGGTATGGAGTAGCTGTTACATTGTCCACTGTCAAACAGTGATCTGCAGGAAGACAAAACAAGGGAACCCAGCACATCCAGGTCTGACCAGCGTACCATACGTTTCCTTCCAAATCCATTTAGAAAACTCACTGGGTGGATTTTTTGCAATGAATCAGTGAAATAAAGTTTTATCAGCTCCAGAATGAAGGCAGTCAAGTTTCCTATGGATTTAGGTTTTGTGGTTGGATATTTTTGCTTCCACTAAGTCTTCCCTCGTTGAAGCATTTGTAATGTGTCTCTCTTCTGTATATTGCCTATTGTGCGATAATGAGCAATTTCATGGCGCAGCTTTTACCACTCAGCTGTCCAACTATCTATTTCATGAAACATACTGAAAAATTAACATCATCCAGTCCTCTTCCCTCTTTAGGATTGGGCTGAAACTGGGCAGTGAGTTCAGAAATTACGACAAGAAGAGGAGAGGAAACTAATCTATATAATCTCTGTTTTCTTAGGAAATCAAGATTTAAAAAAAACCAACATGAAATATGAGCTTGAGACTCATTCCTCATCACAAAGTCCACACGAAGGCTGTGTATGAGCAAGCCCAGAGGACACGTCCCTCGCTTGTCATCTGGAACTGAACAGCTCAGTGTGCGTGACCAGCTAGTTACAAAAATGTGCTGTCAGATGTTTACCCAATGTGCCAGTTCATTTGTGGGTTTGACTCAGCTCTAAAATTAATGCATTTCCTTTCCTTGGGAAGTACAAGAAATTCCAGAGTGATAATACTATTGACTTTAAGGCATTGACCAAGTTATCCTGTAGCTGTGACCAGTGGTAGGACAAAAAACATCAGGAGAAAATTCTAAATGGAAAACAGTAATAGTTCCCAAGCAAAACCACAGTTAAGATGGGCTAGACAGTCTTGACATATTCACATTATTTGCTATAAATCTCATTCACTGAGTGCTGAGACACCAGTTCAAACAATGCAGCTCAGAATGGCATCGGTATCAACCTGATCCTTGGCAGTGGGAGCACGGGAGGTGGGTGGGTGGGAGGGAGAGCCCACAGGGAGAGAGGGGATCCAGGCGTTACAGCTCCTTCGATCTAACACTTGGCCAACAACAGGCTGTCAATTAAAGAATATTGCAGCAGGAAACAGGAAAATTTTATCTATGTTTAAAAAGTCAGTTTATAAACCCATTAAATGAAGCTGGAATAAAAGGAAGAAAATCATGGGGTTTTCTTCCAGTATACATAAAGTAACTATTTCTGAACTGAAGTGTAGTCAAAGAATTGTGTAAAGGCCAGACTTCTTGTGTGAAGCTGCTTAAAGACAAAAAGGCATATTTTACTTCATGAGCTCTTCCACACTGATCAATAAATTCTAAAGAAATATTTATTTACACAGTTCAATAACTCCTTGATGAGTCAAAATGCTATTTCAACCCTTTTCCATAGACATTTAATGGTCAGATGGTATCATGCTAAAGAGATTGTGTAAAGGCCAGACTTCTTGTGTGAAGCTGCTTAAAGACAAAAAGGCATATTTTACTTCATGAGCTCTTCCACACTGATCAATAAATTCTAAAGAAATATTTATTTACACAGTTCAATAACTCCTTGATGAGTCAAAATGCTATTTCAACCCTTTTCCATAGACATTTAATGGTCAGATGGTATCATGCTAAAGAGGATTTTCCAGTCTAACAACTCCATCTTGTCGTATATATTTTTAAATTTATAAATGGATACTCCAGTGTTTGGAGTACAGGATATTTCTCTAGCTGACTGGTCAGAAGCTGGTCTGATGCGGTAGCAGCCAATAGCCATTCCTGGCCCGCAATTCTTCAGTGACTTATGTGAATTCATTTGATGTGGTCAACAGAAGTAGCTCCCACCGGGCAGAAGGCCAAGTCGCAAAAGCATCACATTTTGTACTAATCGGGTACCTCACTGCTGTCTACTGTCCAGGCTAGCAAACCCTTTGTGCACAGAAGTCTCATTAACTTTAACCTTAGCTCCTTAAAGAGCATAGCAAAGACTGGTAGTGGTAAACATGACGCCAAAAATAAATGGGAACAGAACCTGCACTGCCCAGAGAAATTATTCCATTACATGAAAGTTCAAGCCTTCTGGTGCTAAATTACAGAGGGCTTTATCTGCTCAGCCCCCTTTAAATGCTAAATTAATACTGCCTTTGGGAGCATTAATTAATTCAAACTCACGTGGTTCCAAGCCCTGAACTCTGCCAGTGATTTTTCCCATCCATTTAATAGATTAAAATATTAACTGGAAGTCCAAGTGCAGTGTCCAAAAAAATAAACTCATCTCTTTAAAATTAGCTGTCAACCAGAGGAAAACTTTCCTTCTTTGCTGTATATTGGGAAGAGTCAGTGTCTGCATGTTCCCTATGAGGCTGGTTAAACCCCCAGAGCTTGCCCTTTCTGCAGTTCTTATTTCCCTCTTCCCTGCAGTTAGCCAGCGCTCTCATACCTACCCCAGTACCTGTGCCTCTCTCCAAGTACACAGTCACTTAGTACGGGAACGGTTCGCTTATCACAGGTAGAAAATTGAGGGCAGTAGATATGGAAGGGTGAGAAAAAAACCTGCCCTGCTAAAGATAAGGCCTCTGCCTTTTGTGTAAATAAGTTAGGAGTTAGTTTGATTAGGGGAGATACTTGAAAACACAACACCTAAAGGATAAGAATGTGCCATACTTTTACCAAGTCTCCTATCATTGCTATTAGAGTGGGATGCACTGGATTGTGATGGCGTATTTGGTGCATGTCTCTCTTTTCAACAGGCTTCTAGCCTCACAATGAGAAGGGATGGGTCAGTGTGCCCTGAATCATGGCTTCCTGACAACAGCAAGAGTTCAGCTTTCAAACACTGCTCATATATCAGTTAGGCTTTAATAGCATTGGAAAACCTGAATTATGTTAAAAAAAATATTATTAATTTTTAAAACTATTCTGACCCTTCCATAGAATAGAATAGGCTATTTCGGTTGGAAAGGACCTACAACAGTCATTTAGTCCAACTGCCTGACCACTTCAGGGCTGACCAAAAGTTAAAGCATGTTGTTAAGGGCATTGTCCAAATACCTCTTAAACACTGACAGGCTTGGGGCATCGACCACCTCTCTAGGAAGCCTGTTCCAGTGTTTAACCACCCTCTCCGTAAAGAAATGCTTCCTAATGTCCAGTCTAA
>NW_008794003.1:1764336-1765933 GCF_000699145.1 Aptenodytes forsteri
CAGCTTTGTTGCCCTCCTCTGGACGCATTCAAGGACCTTCACATCCTTCTTAAACTGTGGGGCCCAGAACTGCATACAAGGTGAGGCCGCACCAACGCTGAATACAGCAGGATGATCACCTCTCTTGACCAGCTGGTTATGCTGTGTTTGATGCACCCCAGGATGCGGTTTGCCCTCTTGCTGCCAGGGCACACTGCTGACTCACATTGAGCCTGCTGTCGACCAGCACACCCCAGATCCCTTTCTGCAGGGCTGCTCTCCAGCCATTCCCCTCCCAATTTATACTTGTGCCTGGTGTGACCCTGTCCTAGGTGCAGAATCTGGCATTTTGACTTGTTAAATTTCATCCCATTAATCATAGCCCAATGCTCCAATCTATCTAGATCCCTCTGCAAGGCCTCTTGTCCCTCAAGAGGGTCAACAGCACCTCCCAGTTTGGTATCATCAGCAAAGCTGCTAATGGTGCATTCAACTCCTGCATCCAGATCGTTGATAAATATATTGAACAGAACTGGCGCTAGAATTGAGCCCTGAGGAACACCGCTCGTGACCGGTCACCAGCCAGATGTAGCCCCACTCACTACAACCCTTTGAGCCCTGCCGTTCAGCATGAATGGAGGCAGTTGTTTTGTACTTGGAAACATGCCATTTGTCGTCCTCCATTCCTCTGTCCCATACTCTGGTGGCTGTAGGGACCAGAGGTGGTGTACATTAATCTCTAACATGTATTGAGTGTCACTGCTGTCATGCTGACAGCTATCAATCCTGTGAGCTCACCTGTGCCCATCCTGCCATGTGCATGCCCCTTTCAGAGCTTTTGACTTGCTTAAAGCTTGAGGAGGGCTGTGCATCCTCCCATCTTCCTACAGAAAATGGTGGTCTTCTCTCCTCAAAACACACTGGGGCACAACAAAGTGCCACATGTGCAACGAGCGTAGGTCTGGGTGTTCCCTGAAGGGAGTGCAGGAGGCTGTGCTGGGGTGTGAGGTGGGGTCTTCTTACCTAGAAGTGGAAGGAGGAGGCTCTGGAGCCCACCACAGCACTCTGCACTGCAGCCTCCATGCAGGGCTGAAGTTTCCGAGGGATAGGAACTGCCCCCAGAGTGGTCAGAGGAAGGTAAGAAAAGCTGATAAGGGATGAGGGAGAACCATTTCCTCTACCTGCCATCCTCTGAAGCCCCCTGACACCATCCAGATGGTTTGGCAATAACATGGTACTGAGTAACATTGTGATAACTTTTTTGGTAGCAGTATTGAGAAACATTCGAATGGTATTGCCTGTCTCTGAAATATACCTAACGCAATCAAAGATGCAGAGAAATGTCAGAGTGGCCTGACATTTGAAGCCACATCAGTACCCTTTTAGAGAATAGCATGTAAAGATCTAGACATTTTCCCCTCGCTCATTAGAGAAAGCATGTTAACAGTGCACTGCCACAGCCAACATAGAATCATAGAATAGTTTGGGTTGGAAGGGACCTCTAAAGGTCATCTAGTCCAACCCCCCTGCAATAAGCAGGGACATCTTCAACTAGATCAGGTTGCTCAGAGCCCCGTCCAACCTGACCTGGAATGTTTCCAGGGATGGGGCATCCACC
>NW_008794003.1:1766616-1781066 GCF_000699145.1 Aptenodytes forsteri
TCACACAGGCCCACTTCTCGAGCTTGTCAAGGTCCCTCTAGCATGTCAATTGCACCACTCAGCTTGGTGTCATCTGCAAACTTGCTGAGGGTGCACTCGATCCCACTGTCTATGTCACTGATGAATATATTAAACAGTACCGGTCCCAATACGGACCCCTGCGGGACGCCACTCATCACCAATCTCCATCTGGACATTGAGCTGTTGACCACTACTCTCTGGATGTGACCATCTAACCGATTCCTCACCCACCGGACAGTCCACCCATCAAATCCATACCTCTGCAGTTTAGAGAGAAGGATGTTGTTAACATCACATGTTAAAATTGAGTTCTCCAGAACAATAGCTTGGGATCTCTTGGATCCAGAAGCTTTAGTTTCACAAGGTGGTTTTGACCAGAATGCCAGGCTTACCCTGCAGGAAAACTGATCATTTTAATAACCATTACTGGGCATCTCAAAATCTACCCTTCACAGAAAGCAATGGCATCTCTAATGAGAGAGAGCTCCAGCACTTCAATCTCTCTTCTAGCTTTATTGTCCATCCTTTCTGATGTATTTTTTTCAGTGAATGTGTGCGCTCACGCACACAGGAGAAGATCACACAGAAAGTCTTATCTGTGAAATGTAAAGGCGATTAACCTCATGAAGTCAGCAGAGCACCACAGGAAACGTGCCTCCTTGCTGAAAGGTGGTCTTGCTTTTATGCAGACAAATCATGAAGGAAGAAAGACTGTGCCAGTATTTTCCGTTATGGCATTCTTTGTTTTAATGATTACATGTGAAGGAACAATTATGCTGGCACTGCTGAGCACACCATAGGCTAGAAGCTTTTTATTTGCCAGTTATTGTTTGTATTATAAATGCTAGAGTGAAATGACGCAAGTGCCCTTTTCGTTGTCATATTGTTTGCTTTAGCTTTTGTTGGATCCAATCCAATGGTACCTTTACGTAGGCTCCTGTATAATTAAGATAGTGTGCACAGCCTCTGAAAGGAAATCATTAAGAGCCTCTTGTGGAGAATGCACTGATTTCCATGTCTGTGCCTTTTAAGTGGGTATAGCTCACACTCCATCGATTAACTCCCTGATAGTCCAGGCATACCTCAAATATTAGTCCCATGTTAAGCTTCCAAAGCAGCTTTCAGCTGAAAAAGTTCAAGCCACTTTGTAGGCTGTAATTAATTTGTTACAAACATGAATTTCTCGTTATTTCTAATTATAAGATGTTCCTTTCTCAGAAAAAAAAATAAAAATTGGATTTATTTTTTCCCCAGAAACACCTTGGAGTTGTTTAGAAAGTTATTTTGAAGTATAACAAAAGTAAAAAGCAGCTCTCCAAAGTCTTTTGGAGTAACTGGCAGATGCCTTGGTTAGAGATGTTAAATCAAGAAATCAAAAGAAACAGGTGTGCTTCTGGGGGAGAAACCTGGCAGTTTAACAGCTGAACGAAGAGGATAAAGGAATGTACAATTTTGCAGTTTATATGCTAACCTGCAGTTGCAAACACAAAGCACGAACTTTCCCATTGCCTATAAATAACAACATTTCATTGCTACAAACTCTCTATAGCTTCTGTATGAATTCCCAGGTAGGTGTGGTGCATCCTGATAGCGCGTTATCACTGCTGTGAAGTTTCCAGGCTGCTGCGCAGTGTTATACCCGGTCCTCCCTACCCCAGAGAGCTCACCCACGAGTGCTCCTTAGGTGCTTCTGCATCGAAACAGCCCTATCTTCTAGGCTACACCTCACCATGGAGGGTATTCCTCTCTTCTAGATCTAACGGGCCAGTCAAGAAAGCACAGTAAAGCTAAACCACACGTGTGATACAAGAGAGGGAAAAGCTCTGCTACTGCTGTGCTTACCTGCCTTTATTATGAGTTCAAGCTGAGGTTTCTCTCATCTTTATAACCTATCCAAAAATTTAGTAGACTCCAGGGGAGATTTGATATCTAAAACTGGTTACTTAAGTAAAAACAAATAAACAAATAAAAATACAACATACAGTTACTATATGCTTATTTGTAGATGATCAATGCACAATAGTAAAAAGTGGTTGTTGAATAGGTATTTGGTAAATTCTTAAATCTGCAACTTAAGACTAAACAGTAAGCGTATTAAACCAGGAACTGCTTGACCCAACATGCTTCAGCTAAAATTGTATCAAAGTAATTATAAAACCTGATTAAACAAGGCTTCATTCCCACATGCAGCTCCACCTTACTGCTTTGGCAAAGCCATAAGCTGGTAACACCCTTTTGCTAGTTTTCACAAAGCACATTAGCAATTAATAAAAGCAGAGTGGAGGAGTTCATGTTTATTTCCAACACACTGATGGTGTTTAGGGAATCAGTGCTCTCTGACAAAGGGAGGTCGTTCCAAAAAACCTCTTTGAACGGGCTCCTGTTTTCTGTCTGACTTCAAAGGCAGGAGAGTCAGTCCAGTGCTGAGGACCTGTGCCAGCCACAGCCGCAGCACCAGAGCCCAAACCACCCTCCTCATCCTCTCCTGCCAGGTAAGAGCTGATTTGCTTCACAAAAGGTCCTAGTGCTCTCAGTAGCAAATTGCTGATAAAGTATTCCCACTTCAGAAGTCAATTAGAAAAGGAAACAAATTGCTTTAAATACAGATGACTATTTTTCACAATGTCCAAACTGCAGCCACTTTCAAGTCTTTTGTGCATTACTGTGTATCCTAATATATCGGTTCTTGAAAACCAATGCTTTGATAGCAGCTACACTGTGAACACATCCATCTACCGAGCTTACTGCTTGCTGGAAAATTAAATACCGAGCTTTCGACAGTGTGGGTTTCCAGCTGAGCTCCTATTCGCCCTTAAGTACACTGTATGAGGTTTCAAAAACTATGATTAAGACAATTGAAATAAAGTAGTTAAAAACTCCATCCAAACAGGCTTCATCTGTACCATTAAGGACCATCTGAACGATCTAATTTCAATTGTATTCCAACCTCTCACCCACTTTTGGAAAAGAGCAAACATTTCTTCCACCCCCATCCTTCGCAAACTTTCCATGCTTCTTCTATTTAAATGAAGAAAGAAGAATGCATAACATTTTTTCAGACCAGTCACAATATCCCAGCCTCAGGAATTTGTCTTCATATAAAGCCACCATGGCTGTAGTGCAGTACCCAAGTATTTTTTACCCTTTGCTAACACATTGGAAATGGATTAGAGAAGGGAGGTGAATGACAGCATGCCCCTCTGCTAAACATCACAAAAATAAGATACTATCAAATAATTTTTGCAAGAATATATTAAATGCAGCTAGATTCTTGACTCCTACTCTTCCTTGACTCCATGAGTTTGCTGTACGTATGGGATTTTAAGTAATTCGGCATTTCCAAACAGTTAGCCCTGGAGAGAGCATTCTTCACTGCTCCGGGGGCTGCAGGGACTGTCCCTACCAATTTCCAAGGGACATTATGCACGCTGGTGCTCCAGAAGGATTTTGGCAAGGAGTACTTGTCCCTGGGCACAGGTGAGCTTTGCTCATACAAAGAGCAGGGGCAAAAAGACATCTCAGAGCTCTGGGCTCACTCCTCACAGCATGATAAGGTAAGGCAGCTTCAGAGGAAAACCACTGAAGTCGTTCAGATTAGCCCATGACCTGGAGCTTACAAAAAACCCATAGGAAGCCTGGTGAAGGTGTGGTGTCTTTAGTGAATGGATATATTTGTACTGTCTCCTGACAATAGACAAAACTTTATTAGAAGTCCAAACATCATGAAAATGGTGAACAGCTACTGGAGTGGCAGTGCTGTTCCTGACTAGAAGTGGCAAGCTGCTGTACCTGAGAGCGCTGCATTAGGGGTGGTTGTAGCAGAGGTAAAACGTACCAGGTGACTTGATTTCTGCCATTGCTTTTCTCTAAGAAATATGAGAATTAAAGCAATTAAAAATCAAATGTAAGTCCTTTCTTCTAGATCCGCTAAATAAATGCAATGGGCCAAATTCCTACGGATACATTTGTTCCCCAGAGAGAACTGCATGTGTGCTTGCTTCTGCTGAATTTTGAGCTATTTGCTGAGGACTGCCCAACCTGTCAGTTGTACAGATTCAGAATCTATTTTCCAATAAAGCATTTATCCAAAAGGAAGGAGGAAATTCAGCAACCTAAGTCCCTTTAAGAATGGTGCAGCATTCACCCTCTCAAAGAGGCACTGGATATGGGCAGCAATCTGGCAAATCTCCCAGGCTCTACATAAATCTCATAAACCGGTGCCCCCCATCTTGATTTGTACCCGTGGCACTGTGGCTGGGACAAGCGTGCTGGCACCAGCCCCTGCCCCCCCATCATCACCAAGCAGTAGCACTGGTCTCAGGTGTCAGCAAACCTGGGTTTCTGACCAGAAACACTCAAGGCTTTAAAGGGAGAAAGCAATTGCTTTTTAATATCTGAAAAATTGTGCCAGAAGAAGAGGAGGAGGATGTTCAGAATTCAACAATTTGTTTCCTTTTATTATAAGCCAAAATACTGTCATCAACCAGTACTATTTGAGAAAAATGTTAACTTTCAGTTTTCCCTAATTAGCTATTTTCATGACTGTGTCATTGGTAAAGCTTCAGTAATAGATTGCTGAAGCTGTGAAGTCAGATGCACTCTCATTAGCAACGATGTTTCACTTTGCTCCTTATTCTCATGTTAGTAAAAATGTGAAAGTATATAGAAGTTATTAAGTCAAAAGTATTGCCAATTTTAAAGCATTATGAGGTAGTTCTAGTCACACAGTTTTACCATACTAAGTAGAAATGAACTGATCAGCATCTTTTTAGTAACATTTATATGAAAGCACCAGGATTGAAATACTAGAAACCGATTTCCTGTTTCTGCGAAAAGCAGCGTGCATGGGCCAAGCAAGGCAGGGTTTCCAGAAATGCTTGTGAAAGCTGGAAGATCCGTGTCCTCTGATTTTGAGATAGAGTTGGGTTAGAGGAGAAAAGAATTGGAGAATTAAGGTACATAATCTATTGGCATAACAGTTTTCTTCCCAGGTGGAAGATGCTTTCTGACTCACAGGCTGGCAGCACAGCTGCTTTTTGTCCTGTGCTGTGACCTGCCTGGGATATAAAGTAGCTGTTGGAGCAGCAGGCGCAGCTGCACTAGGTCTGAATGCTCCCACCATGAACTCTAAAGCTATCTGACTGTCATGCAGTAGAAAAAAGCACAGAACAAAAATCTTTGGCACAGGGCAAGTCAATCAGCCCACATGCCAGAAAGCAGGTTGGACGCCACTCCCAACAGTGTGTGAAAGCATCTGCAAACAGAGATGTTCCTGAGTCTCCAACTGCTCCTGCAGCAGCTCTTGGAAATTAGTAAAAAAAAAAAGTTAATTCGGCATTTGGAGGCCAAAGGCAAACAGTTGAGATTGCGGGGTCTCTGTGAACATCAGCTGGTGGTCACACCCAGGAGACACCAAATTGCAGCTGTCACGAGCAAACCTGCACAGCTCTATCTGACCCTACGAGGAGAGGCTGAAGAGCTGCCCTGCCAAGTGGGAGGGCATTTTTCTTTCACAGTTTATGTAACTCAGCCCAAACCTTTTCTTTTGGTTTGGTGATAGGACACGAAAGTCCTATCCCCCTATACTGAGGAAGGACGCTGGAATATTCTGGTTTATGCATGGACTTTGTTTCCCAGCAGAACAGTTTTTTGGGGAAAAAAAACCCAAAACAAACCTGAAGTACCTTAATTTTTAAAGTTCAGATTTCTGAGTATTTAAACCTAGTTCCTGTATTTGTAATGGTGATGGGTCCTTTATGGGCTTCTTAATATAGAGGATGCACCATCCAGTGATCATGAGATCACAGCATCCTGGCAGGCAGGCAGATAAAACCCTCATGTTTTATAACCGAAGAAGTGGTGAAGTGTCCCCAAGAACTTAAAAGCATCAAACTAGAGTTTTGAGCTTAATCTCCCTATCGTGCTACTCTTACACCTTCAACCTTTGAAAGTCCCTCCGACTCGGACAAATCCCAAAATAGCTCCCACTGAGTGCAGCGGCTGCTGATGCTGCTGAGCACAAGGACAGCACGCTCTGTGGCTGCCCAAATCAAGATCATAGCGCATCAAAATCTGTGGCTAGGAGGAAGGGGGCAAAGGACATTTTCCAGTATTACTCTGGAAAAGGAGTCTTAAAGCTGCCAGTGCTATTCATGCTTCATCAATTGCTAATATCACCGTGGGCTCATCTTATACAAAAATATCTTAAAGAACAAACCAACCCTCCTCCCTTTGATTGTTTACCCAGATGAAAAGTTACACAATAAAAAATTAAGTATGCTGTGGTAATGACAACAGTGTCACATACTCAGAAAAAGATGGCATGGTATTGAAAGGAAAGCTCCAGCCCTTTTTTGCATCCAGAAGGAAAGAGTGATAGAAATAGATTTTAATTATTAACTTGGGTTAGCTATCACAGTACCTGAGAAACTGCCATATGGAACGTATTCCAATATAGTTTCTACTCTTAATGGCCTCGAGCCTTCCAAGAAACAAATTTTGTGTTACATAAACTGATATCAAAGTGGCCTTGCTTTCCCTTCCCCCAGAGCTACAAATACATCAGCTATGCAAGAGCCATTAATGTACAGTTAATGTGTCCAGTAAAATTTTCAGTGAAACATACTGTGGTTACTTGAAGCAAGCATTTGGACAGAATAAGATTTAAAGTAGTGGGAGACTTGAAGGAGAAATTCCAGCTATGTTACCCTCCCACTTTAATTTCTTCTCAACAAAGTCCTGCTGTGATCATGGCTGTACTTTAGACCAGAGTGTGAAGGATGCAAGGCATGAAGAACTGTGCTATTCAGCCCTTTAATTATCCAGCTCGGCTATCCCTAAAAAGATGACTGTAGTAATAGTCATGAAAAGATGGCATAGATACCTCCTTTATATTTTGCACACATGGAAGAAATAAAAATCAGCACCAATGGAAGCCACATGAACACCAGTGGCACTATCTTACAGCCTCCATGAGCCAGTATCAAGTTTCCATCACTATTTTTCAGATGAATATTTTGTTCTGGAGACACAATTTTTGGTGCTTGCAGACATTTTTTTTCCTTCCCCAGAGATGTTATAAATAATGGCACATATTTATATGAAAGCACCAGGATTAAAATACTAGAAACCGATTTCCTGTTTCTGCGAAAAGCAGCGTGCATGGGCCAAGCAAGGCAGGGTTTCCAGAAATGCTTGTGAAAGCTGGAAGATCCGTGTCCTCTGATTTTGAGATAGAGTTGGGTTAGAGGAGAAAAGTGGTGAGAGCACAAGTGAAATGATTCTTCAGGCTACAGTCTGGCTTCAGGAGATCTGGTTTCAATTATTCTTCCATATTACTTCAGTAAAACGAGTAAGGAGGTATCACAGGCACAGAAAGTGCAGGTATATAGTCACATGCGCAGTTTTGGTTAATAGAAGTACATGGTGGATGCCAGTGGATCCAAACTCCAGCTACTGTGCTCTGAGCTAGGGAATGTGCAAAGAGCCGTAGGAACAGCGTGGCTCTGTGCCTTTCAGTCGGTTATAGTGCTAACAAATGCAAGAGCTCATTGTTTCTTCAACCTCTTTTTGCTCACAAAAGGACAATATTCCTCACTATTTTTCTCTGCAAAGCAAGTAAGGGCATTTCAGAAAAGGGCAGCTAAAATGGATGTCACAGAATATTCATCCAATGTCATGATGAGATTGACTCTAAGAAAGGCATGTTGTATACCAAACGCATCCTGTGTGAGGCCAACGTTAGCCTTAGAACGGTGGAATACAGTGAATTCGTTGACAGGCTCAGTGTCCCACACTTGTTTCTGAATAATCACCATCTGAGGAAAAGCTAAGATGCAAAATAGCAACAGTCCTCAAAGGTTCACACACACTTACACATGTGCACCCAAAGACACAACTGCAAACAAATCTTGAACAGAATAGCACCAGCCTGGCTTTTCTTTTTTCCCCAGAGTGCTCTTACCTCTTCATAAACCAGGCTGTTCTCAGGACTCTCCGTTCCCTCCAAGAAAGCATCTGAATCAGTTCAACCTAGGGCGGAAGAAGGGGAATAAGGGAAAAAAATCCCTTGTCATCTGAAGTTTGAGTAAGTATGAACATAGTTTCTGCTATTTTATTTCTATCAGATTTGGCGCTCTGTTGGTTGGGTGGCTTTAACAACTGTCTATTTGCACACAGTTGTGCAACCTTTTTTTACAGCTTGTTAATTTAGACTCGAGATTGCAGCATGTGGTTCCCTTCAGACGTAACTAACTTAAAATAACAAAACCCAAAAATTCCTTCTTAAGAAGCTCAAGGTCATTCGTTTAAAGTTTGAAAAGGATCAGGATCCTGTAATTCCAAGCACTGTTATGAAACAGGTGAAAAGTTTCCCTCATATTACCTTGCCAGGTGCACTCTGCAGCTGTATCCCACTGCAGAACCATCACCAAAATCAGCTTGCTGTGTATGTGCTGATTGCAGAGAAAACTCTTGCCACAAACATGTTACAGCTGCATGTAACACACCTTGGAAGAGGGGTGACTGCGTGAAAAGTAGTAACTGAAACATGATGGCCTTAAAAAAACCCAAACCACCAAACAAGCAAACAGCAAGATATCTTTCATAGTTTCATAGCCTGGTACTCTCACGGTTTATGGATGTGTTAAAACTTGAAGAAAATGCAATTTTACTTATCTTAAGCATGGTAAAGGGAGAAATGCCAGGGAGATGACAGTAATAAAAAAAGTTCTCAGAAGATCAAAATGCAAAAGTGCTTCCCCTGAAGGGCTTTGCTCTAGCTGCAGGATGAGAAGAACTGTATACCTGATGCATGGGAGCCAGTGACGAACTGTTAGAGCCGAGTGCCAGCCGGAGAGAGAAAGCGACAGGGACAGAAGGGACACATGCAGGAGTGGTAGGACTGATGCAAGTTTTTTGTTGTAACAAACTGCAACTTCATACTACATAGGTGATGAAACAAGATAGGTCTTCAAGATGCTTTGCTTTGATAAACAGTGCTTTGCTAAGCAAGCTACATTTTTGGGTACTCGTGGCAAGTGTGGGCAGACGCTAAGAGAAAGAGGGACAGGGACACATTAAGTACTGCTTCCTCGCCTGGGAGAATAACCTCAGCTTCAAGATAGTGAGTGACAGAGTAAGAACAAGCACTTCTGAGAAGTCTCATAAGCAAAGCATCAAAAGGCATTCGCTTCGACTTACTGTTTCCCTTTAATGGCTGTAGGCTGAATGTATTATTTCCAACCAGTCTCTCATGCTATTTTTACCCCCATGTATGGACATTACATCTCTTTTCTTCAACCCAGGCCTTTGGAGTTCTTCCCAGCGTTGTGAAGGAGCAGAGAATATGACACTTTTTATATTTAGCTATCTACTTGTAGATTCAAGTCAAATATTTCTGATTCTCAAGAATGGATACTTTGAAACCAGACCCACAGCAGGCTGCTTAAAAATTTCTTTGGTTAGGCAGAAAACTAGCAAGCACTATTACTAATAAAAAAGGCATATTTCTCTCTTCACCCCTTCTGACTACCAGATTGTCTGAGGGACAGAAAACATGAGAATTTGACCCTGTAGTTTACCCAGAACATGAAAAATATTTTTGAAGAGTGAACTTGTGGTCTGATGATACAGAGAAGGGAAGGGAATTTCAGCTGAGTTGTCCAGTAGCTTCTAATTCAAAGTAGATACAGCTTATAGACAGCTCCAAATGGCAGTGAAGTATTGATAAAAAGGCAGCGTAATGACATTTGCAGGCACAAATTCATTGCTCGGAGAAATGCCAAGTTGCAATGTTTATCTCTACAAAATGCCAAGAATGCTCTTCCGTTGTATAGCAACTACATTATCTCTTGCAAATCACATCATCTCCAGGGCCTACTGTATTACAGCCCTAACTCATCTCACGGTTTATTTGAGGATTATGATGACAGTCCCAGTTAGATTGTGCTGAGGCTTGTAGGATGGGTGATCCATTTGATGGTACAGGTGATGCTCAGCTACAGGAATGGAATTTGCAAGCATGTCCTCTGTGCAGTGAAAGGCTTCAATGCCTGTGGTTACCATTCAGAACATCCACGTGGAACAATGTCTGAAAAGGTTCTCCAGATTTTAGCACCATCCAAAGACCAAATTATAGACCAAATTTATAGTCCAAATCTGCTTTGGAGTGAAATGTCTACATCATTCCTCAGGAAAGAACAAACTTACACCTGATACCACAACAGCAACACAGGGCACAGGAGATGGACTCTGGGTCTACTTTGTGCAAACACTGGGATGGACCTTCGCTTTCCCAGCATTCACGCAAAATGTAGAAGCAGCTTCTGCCTGAGCAGCCAGAAACAAGATCTTCATGGTGCCCCCTGGAGGAAATGTCTCTTATGGTGAGACCACAGTGCCAGGCTCTCCTGGCCCCATGCATATCTTGTGTTACACCGTGGCTGGTCTTCACACAGAAGGGTGAAGGGGTCCCCTCAGCAGAAGAGCTGCAGAGTTTAAGGTTTCCTGTCCAAGGGAAAATGTGACCTCCAGTTCCTTTTAGCTGCAAATGGTGTTGAGCTCATTTCTCACCTCCCAGCAAGGGCCCCCAGGCTATTCTATAACAAAGCTCCCTCCTGCAACCTACTGTAATTTTCAATGACAATGGGGCTGCAAGTTCTGTGCTTTTTGCTGACCTCCTTTTAATCACCACATCTTACTCATGCTCACATCACACTTCACAAATCAGCCCCACAGGCAGGCTCTGCAGGAAGAATCCCAGGTGGCTTTATGAGGGGACAAGGTGCAGAGGTGCTTATCCGCAACTGCAGTGGCTCTGACCAGGCTGAGTGCAACTCCAGGAGCCTGGCTTGTCTGGCAAAAACATGGACACCCATGGACGTCTGGGTGTGTAAGTGGTCAAGCAGAGCTCTCAGAGGCTGTGCTCAGATGTAGGTGGATACGTTCTCCCTTAATTTGCACTTTAGCCCTCTAGATCCTTTTGTGAATCTGGCCTGACGTTCTCTGATACAAATTCTGTTGTACTGATTCTCCAGATCATTCAGGATAAAGTTTGCTGAAAGTCAAATCATCTTGTTCTAAGGGTAATTGCTACAGATGACTGTGTACACATCACAAAGAAACACAGATACCATTCAGTCAGGAAGCCTAGCCTCTCTGAAAAGCATGAAGGGACATGGAGAGACAGAGGTTGGCATGTTTTCCACTAGGCCAACCAGAACAGATTGCTAAAGCAGATTGTAAACCTTTTCAAGCTAAACGCTTCCAATGGAAACTTCTCTTGCCATCAATGCTGAAATCCAGGTAGGAACAGAGCCCAGAGATGTGCCGCAAGCCAGCAGGCAAGGTGAGCCTCTCCCGTTCTCCAGGCATGCAGCCCGGGGGGCACCAGCACCAGCTGCCGCAGGGGCCAGCTGCACCCCCAGAGTGGTAACATGGCTGGCAGGGCCTGTCCCGCTGTACCTGAGCGAGGGAGCAGGTCAGCCCGAGAGCAGCCCCCAGCCCAGGGCATCAGGCATCTCCGTGGGGATGAGGCAGGTCTGGGCTGAGGAAGAGGAGAGAGGAAAATGTTGCTTGCTCAGCACACGCAAGCAGGTGTCTCATCCCTTAGCACCCGCTGACACCAAGACTGTTGGGGAAGCAGAGGATCCACATTAAGCTGAAAAATAGGCACCTCAGGAAGATACTTTCCCCTGTTCGTCCTTCAAGTCCATGGCAGAGAGAACGTGGAATAGACTTATAGAGCAGAAGTGCCATAAGCAGCAAGCTGGCACACTGGAAATGGGAAGGTGAGAAGACTGGGATGGAAGCAGGCAGCTGGGAATACAAGGAGGCATGAATGATTGACAAAAATGATAACTGCAATTTAAGAAACACAAAAACCTCAGTTATAAAGTGGAATAATTATAATTGGAAAAAAGAAAATACCATAAAAAGCACACCACATCAGAAAAGGTTATCAAACATCCATCACCCATTCCATTAAACATTCTTAACTCATAAAGCTAATCATAATTCTTGGCTCATTAGTCTTATGAGTTAAAGATTCAGGATTTCCTGGCCCACTTTCTGATGTCAATAATGGGACAGGAACAATACAGCAGGATCACGGGCATCAGGGAGCAAACAAAGTGCAACCACAGCACTCGCACAACATGAACAAATAATTGTTCAGTAGCTGGCAGCCAGCTTGGAATGGGTTTATTATTAGTCTATTAAGCTCTTCTTTTTAACAGCAATCTTCACTTAAATATATCTTCTTTTCATCATGAAAATCTAATTCCCTTTCCTGAAGGTATAAAGTCATTGGCAGAACAAAAAAGCTTCTCGTTTAATGTTCAACATGTTTGAACATCAGCTATTGCCTACTGGTACTCTCCATCCATTAGCGGAGCTGAGCTGCTGCCACTGCTGTCAGGGGTAACTTAGTTACCAGAACATCGACTTCCTAAACCCTGCAGGAGAACAGGGGGACACTGGGGCTGTAAGCACAACACTGCATTCTCTAGGAAAACCGTCTGTTTCTTGGCAACTGGAAAAAACAATCTCCCTCAATTAACACACTCAGTCTAGTCCACATCTGCTGTTAAAACACCAGAGGAAAAATATTTGAGCCCTTTCAAATTGCCGATAATGAAATTACACAGACAAGAGATTAGATTGTTCATTTGGAAACCAGTTTAATTAATAGCCTGCACATTTTATTTCTAAAATCCTTGATTCAACAGTTTCGTTTCCTCTCCCTTCCATAGCATCGCTCACTGCAGAGTTATGAAAAAGAAAGAAAATATACTTAGAAAAATTCTCCAATTAATTCAAGGCAGAGTTCATGTTAGAACTTCTATTAAGATATACCTATTTGCTTATGTGTTCAATAAAAGTCACGTGCAGCAGTAGTGTTAGGAACACTGCTTGACAATCTTGTGTTCAAAGCTCATTCTGGCCAGAGCATTGTGTTTCATCTTCAGTGGCTTTTTTTTTTTTTTTTTCCTGATAGGGAGTAATACTCTACATTTCTGTTCTTTGTGCTTTTTTTCCCCTCACACTTGTGAAACACTAACCCTCACTGTCAGACACCTGCCTTACAATTCACAGGCAGCCGTCTCCATTTGTGTTTTTAAGGTTTAAATCCCACAGGCAATGTGAGTTCTGCCTTTTAGGCAAAGTTCAAAAGTTGGCAAATGTCCCTGATGAGCTTGCACATACATTTCTCCAACTTAAAGGAACTGCCAGAGATTTTTAGCAATGAGAGGGATTCGCCCTCGTCAGTCTACCTAACGGCTCGTCTGTACTCTATAGCTTCTTTGCCTGCTACAATTTTCATACGCTAACTCAATTTTTAAACTCTTACTGCACAAAGCGGTCACTATTAGTTTGAGACAAAGTAGATATGATTCACACAAAGGTCATTACTTAACTAGGAAACAATATTAAGTAAATAGTGTTAAGAAAAAAAAAATCATACCTTGGGCACAGGAACTCCAAATTTCCACTAGGAAAAAACCCATCACCAAGGGTCTATTCTGGGCTCCTCACAGAGCAGCACAGACTATTACCAAGCTGGCCTATCCATGAACCTCCTGATATTTTTAGTATGCCATCAAGTGAAAAAGTAATTTGTACCTTAAAAATAACTATTGCTTCCTACATTGCCTCTTTTGGAGCGAGAGCTAGAGAAAACATCGATTACAAATGTGTAGCTTTTTCCAGGACACCATTTAATGAGGCTTCTTTCTTTTCCTATTGATCAACCTTACATACTTATATTTTGTTGAATGACAAACAATAGCACAGAGGAAATTAAACACTGAAATCTGCAGACACTCTGGGACAATATTTGTTTAACAGCTGCCGAACTCTGGAAGTAACAGCAAAGAGTATTATGTAAGAAAATCCTGTAACCCAAACAGATAATATTCTGGTTAACATCACATTGAGGCTCTACTTGCCTAAAACATCAGTTGTTATAAGAAAACAATGTTCAGCTGAGGATCTACAGCGCAGAACTATTAGTTCAGTCCGGAAACATAACAACCTAGAAATGTTCAATAAGTCAAATTCAGGCAAATATATAATTGTCATTTCTTTAAAAAGAAACAAATATATAATACAATAGATTACTTGGACTTATTTCGTCTTTGAAAAAATATTACTGGAGTGATAGATTGTACACTAGGTTGTTCCAGCCTTCAGAGTTAAAACTGAATTCATAAAAATAAACCTGAAACTGTCAAAGGCCGTAAATGCAGACCCGGACAAAAAGTTGACAAAAAAAAAAGAACTAATCGGGCCTATATTTCTTAGCAGAATGTACCAGATGTCATGTAATGATTGTTTTATGATACTAAATGGAAAACAAACTGTTATTGCTTAATCTTCATAAATAAAAAATATTTTTATGAGCATCAACCCAGAAGAAAGTTGAGTTT
>NW_008794003.1:1781642-1790920 GCF_000699145.1 Aptenodytes forsteri
AAAAAAAAAAGAACTAATCGGGCCTATATTTCTTAGCAGAATGTACCAGATGTCATGTAATGATTGTTTTATGATACTAAATGGAAAACAAACTGTTATTGCTTAATCTTCATAAATAAAAAATATTTTTATGAGCATTAACCCAGAAGAAAGTTGAGTTTGCCAAATAGGTATGTTTTTCCGGTGTTACCAGACATTTTGAACTAAAATCTGAAGCTGGCCAGTAGATTAACATAGCTTTAATAAGTGGCCTCAAATTGTATATTTGTTTGACTGTTACCAGAGGTGCTTTAAAAGTAACAGTAAGAAATTACCATTTCAAAAGAGGTCATACAACCTTTATCAAATTACTAATGCTATTTATTCATTCCAGATAGATGACATTTCAGATAATTATCCAAACTACAAATAATAATTCAATGAAGTCAGTGCAACATTTAAAATCTGGTTATTAAGTTCTGCACAAGTTGCTTCAGAGGACTTGCAGAGAAAATCTTGTAGGAAATCAGTTAGGTAGCAGTACACTTGGTAAAAGTATATAGTTTTCTGAATAAAACATTATAACGTGCATTTGCAACAGTTAAAAGTTCCTATAGAAAAGTTAGGGGTAGCTCTCTCATGTAGTTTTACAGAGTTTCACTTAACTACAACCAACTGCAAAGTTTGAATTCAAGAGACTTGATCATAAATGTGTGATCCATGAAGGCAATACGTGCCGAAGATCTCCTCCTCTTCTGCTTAAACAGAGCACAAAATAGTACCAGTGAGGAAAACAAAGAGCTTATTCAATTAAACCCAGAGTCACTTTTCCATCAGCTTTGGAGGAGCCTGGCCTAAATCTAAAGTCCAGTACAAAAGCATATAGCAATAACATCTTCCTGCCTCATCCATCAACTGATTTTACTAGGATTAAACACATCAGTTGTACGCTGTTCTTAGGGTGGCTGTTGTACAGAATCAAAGACGTCTTCCTGTCACATTTTTCTTTCCAGCAGAAACATAGCTAAGGAGATCTGTTTATTTAAAAACTCCATGACTGTCAATATTCCTCTCACTCTGGCTCCTTGAAACTTTTTGGCCATAGCAGAAAAGACAACTTCACTCCTTTGTGCTCTTCCCAGTGGACATCTTCCATCAGGGCAGGGGCTATAGCAACCGCATCGCACCTTCCGCATGCAGTCGCTGACACACGCTGTGTAGCCAGACATGAGGCCAGAGAAACACAACATCCTGAGCCAGGCTTTGCTGGCATTGGATCACCAGCACAAGCGGGGGCAATGCGGGGATTCATTTGGCTCAGGAGAGAGTGAGATGGGACAGGGAGGAAGAAAGGAGGCCATTCAGCAGTTTCTCCTGCTGTTACATCTGAGCACTACTGCAGAAACGCCAATGCTTTACTCTAGGCAAGATTTTATTTTTTTATTATTATTATTTTTTTATTTGACAACAGCTAAGTTGCCTTCCTTTAACTACAGACCTCAGTGTACAGGATGAGGACAGGAGATACGGAGCTGACCATTCACAGAGGGTAAGGCCAGAGATAAAGATCATAAAATACATACAGTGCTAGCTGCCAACATTGAGGCTGAGCAAGTAAGGAAAGTCAAAAAAACTCTAAATAGAAGGATAGGGAATGTCTTTCTTACTGACCTTAAAGGTCCCTTGGGTTGCCTCTGCATAGTAGCACAGGAAATAAGGTTAGGGCAGGGATGGCTGATTTCCCATTTGCTTTCAAGCTTCAGGAATACGGCAATAATTCTGATGCTCAAAACACCAAACCAGCAAGAAGAAACATGAGCAGGCACTAGAGGAAAGATAGGCAAAAGGAGTAACCAAAAGCATTCCCTCCCCCCCTTTTTTTAATCTGTTAATAAAGGTGGTTTTATTAATGCATTCTCTTCCTCTGTCAGATTAGGTATTTTTATCCTTTCACTTCTGTTATTGTCTCAGTAATGGAATTTGCCCAGCCAATGCTTAATTAACTGTGCTGCACCAACTTTTTAAAGCTTCTGCCATGTTCCCCTTTCAAAGGTTGTTCTTCCCATACTACCAGTAGAGTCACCTGGAGGGATCTCTGTCTACCCAGAAGCCAAGTGGTACAGGACCTGATTTCATGCAACCACCTAGGGAGCGTTCACAAATTTCGTGGGAAGCCAAATGTCTTCTCACATTGTATCTATTTATTGGATACACTTTAGAAATCTTCTAATTATTACCTTGACAGAATCCCATCCACTAACTTTCATTAGTTAAAAGAACTTTCCCTCCTCTGTGCAACAGGACATGCATCTAACCTGGCCTAGCTGAGAGGACAGCATGATCACTGCTGGGTTAAAGCTGGCTTAGTCTTCCTGTAAATCTTCACTGTCCAGAGGAGAATGAAGCACTGAAGCTTTACCCTGCCAGGTGGGATAGGTTTCAAAGTTAAATCTGTAGGGTTTAAACAGAAGCTGGGGAAGTCAGTCGTCTCCCAGCACTTGCTTTTTTAATGCCTTGCTGCCTCCTGTACTACTTCTGTCATTGCCATGCAGATTTTCTCCCTCTGCTTCCTGAAGGTCCCTCTCTTCAACCTCCCACCAATACAAATCCTGCATCCATATCCACCCTTGCTTGCTCCTGCTCTCCTGTGATGCCATTTTGCCCAGATGTTCCCATGGATCCGTATCGGTCTCCAGTCAATACTATCACCTTCCTTTATCTTTAAATAGACTAGCTCAAATAGCTACCCACTCCTGAAGGCAGTGTCTCTTGTCCAGTTATACTCTGAACCTTTGTCCAATCCAGCTTTCATCTTGCATTCTCTGCAATTTCTTTAAACAAAGTTTCTATTGGTCTTAGCAAAAGCATAAAATTCAGATTCCACCTTTATTTCCACCACTTCTTTACACATCAGCCATTATCTCTGCCAGCTCTGATATATACCAGAAATCTTTTCCCTTGCCTTCCACCTCTCTCCCGGTTTTCCTCTTGCTAAAACCTTTTTTTTACTGTCACATGCGGAGGATGGTCATCATGCCTACGCTAATTCCTCTAAAGACCTGTTTCCCCATTCCCATCTTTTCATCCAATCCACTGGTAATTCTGTGCTGGTCTTTCAGTTACTTTATTCAGGCCTTCCTCCTTCTGTCCAAACTACAGTCTCTCCCTTGCTTTCATAGCCCATAGAAGTCTGGATATCAGTTCAAGGTGAGTCTGGCAAATCCTCACTAGGAAAGGTTTGATACTATCCCTTGCTTTACAGCAACAAATTGCAGAAGCAGTCTCTCCGCTGGGTGTGCAGTGCAGATCTCTTCTTTTGAATGTCCTTCTACACCTTCACATCTGAGCTACATCTTACTGACTATACTTATGAACTACTTGAGGGTTTAGCTATCTCTAGCCTTTCAGCACTACAGATAAAGTACACAGAAAAAGGCTGCCATCACCCTCATTTTATTTACTGTAGCATAATATCTTCTCACCTTGAAAAATTCCATCATGATCCACTACAGCCGTGTAGAAGTTTAATTTCCTATAGCCCACTGACCAACTTATCCATTACCTGCACTCCTCCAGGATGTCTCTATCACATCTGCTGTTTACTTTCGAGATTCATCTCCAACTTACCTATTTTTTCCTCACTCTCTTTACTGTTAGCTCCATCCTTCATGCAGCTTAAAACTGCTCAAAATTGTGTTTTCCCTGTGCTGTCCTTGAGGTTGGGAGAAGAAGGGAGAAGGTGCCTACAAGCATCTACAAAGCTGCCTGATAGCTGTCCTTTCAGTTTCTCTCTGCAACACAAACTTGAAGACAGGCCGCTGGCATGATGAAACTGCTGACAGTCATTCTGATTGTCATGGTTTAACCTGGCAGGCAGCTAAACACCCCACAGCCTTTCGCTCACTCCCCACCCCCCCAGTGGGATGGGGGAGAGAATTGGGGAAAAAAAAGTAAAATTTGTGGGTTGAGATAAAGACAGTTTAATAGGACAGAAAAGGAAGGGAAAATAATAATAATAATAATAATGATAAAAGAATATACAAAATAAGTGATGCACAATGCAATTGCTCACCACCCGCTGACCGATGCCCAGCCAGTTCCTGAGCAGCGGTCACCCCGACCCCAGCCAACTCCTCCCAGTTTATATACTGAGCATGACGTCACATGGTGTGGAATATCCCTTTGGCCAGTTTGGGTCAGCTGTCCTGGCTGTGCCCCCTCCCAGCTTCTTGTGCACCTCCAGCCTTCTCAGTCGGTAGAGCATGGGAAACTGAAAAGTCCTTGACTTAGAGTAAGCACTAGTTAGCAACAACTAAAACATCAGTGTGTTATCAACATTATTCTCATACTAAATCCAAAACACAGCACTATACCAGCCAGTAGGAAAAGAATTAACTCTATCCCAGCCAAAAGCAGGACATGATCAATATTACTTTGCTTCCTCACAATCCCTTTGATATGGTACTCTTATTCTACATTTAAGGCACATGGCAAAAGATAGGGAGAGCTTTCAAGTACGGACCTCTCAGGCCCTCCAGTAAAAACAATTTTATTTCCTTTTCATAAATATTTCTCTGAAGAACAATTGCTCATCTTCTCAAGCCTTTATACCATTCCCAATTTGTACAACAAAAAATCCGTAATATTATTCTGGCATTTCCTCGGCTTTAGAGAAAAGTAAGAACAAATGCAGTCCAGGCTCTATCTATGGCTCTTGCAGGATTCTTGACTCTTACCAGAAAGCACTGCCACCTTTGAAATGGATACCACATACTTGATGATATTTTCAGACCTTTGCTTCACTCCGAGAGTCACAATGCTCTGCCCGCAGTGACCAAGGACCAGCTGCAGCAGACAGGCCAGAGCTGGTGGCCAGCACGGTGCAGCAGCAGCAGCAGCAGCAGCGGGCAGGATCTGGTACCGTGCTGCTGACAGGTAGCTCTGTTTGGAAGAGGGCTCTCGCTCTCTCTCTGCTTACCTCTGTAGCTTTCCTCCTTTGTGATTCACAGTTTACACACATCTGCAAAGGACATTAGTGGGAGAGATCCAGATGAAGAACTTCGCTTTGTTTCTGTGACACCGGAGTTTCCAGTTAAGTTTATTTAAGGTAATAATGTAGCCACTGATGAAGGCAACTTCCCAGTCACTGCCATGTCAGTGCTACAGACACAGTGAAAAGCTAACACTCACAGTCACTGTGTTAAAGGTAATTTGAATTTCTGCTGCATTCTGGTACAACTGCTGTGTGCCAGCTGATGCTTTCACACACGGACATCCCCAGACAGGGGGGTAATTTTACACTGGCTTTGCTATTTGTGCTGGAAAGCCCCCCATGATCCATGAAAGAGCTGGTGCAGATTGGCTCACAGCTGCATTTTATGTGGGTCCTGGTTTCTGATGCACATTATCCTACTGTTCCACACTTGGAAGCAGAGCAGAAAAGCCTGCTCCCTGCCCACACAGAGGTCTGCTTAGTTTACTCCAGAGGAGATCTTGGGTGTAAACCAACGTGTATGCAGTGCAAATAATTCAGAGGGAACTGGATCCCTGCACGAAAGAAGGAACACACCAAGATAATTAAACAAATTCACCCCACATTTCTTTAGAGTCCTCTGCCTAATGTTACAGCTTACAGAGAGCAGTTTCACAGGTAGTCTAACAGGAACAACTCAGTCCAAGACTTGATTACAATGTAAACTTTTTAACTCAGGCTAATTTCTCTATGAAACCAGATTTCCTTTCTGAGCAGTGAAAATCTTGCTAAGCTCAGACTGTAACCAAAGAAGCAGTAGCTCTGTAAAAGGATAGCTGTAGGTATAGTATACCTGGCTGTTTGTAACAAATTCTCCAATTTGGGCAAGTTTATTCAGTATATCTTGTATGCTGTTATTCTACACCTCAATTAAATTTCTCACATCAGCCTAACAAGTTCCCAGTTCCACTAAGAATAAATATTTTCAATAAAGCACATTCAGCTCCAATTTGTGATACCAGAGATCCCACCTATTTACATAGGATGAATTTTTCCCCATTTTCTAGCTCACCACACTTGCACATGGCAAAGTCCATACAAGGTTGCCCATGTTGCCAACACAAATTCACCCCCCCCACTGCAGCATTCCTGTCCCTGCTAAGTATTTTCCGCAGCATGTCAGTCTAACTTGACCTACTGAAGTGTTTGCTTTTCATATGTTCTTTTATTTTTTTTTCTACATGTTAAGATATAAAAATGAAGTGCTTAAGAGTTCTTAAATAAATATAAACTCCCATGTTACTACAGGCCATTCTCCACTGTAGACAACCCCCAGTGTTCCCAAGAAAGAAGTAATTTGTTCATCTCACACTGTATGCCCAAGGCTGGAGTAGGTTTTTGTACCTTTGGCTTCTGTTTCAAAACCATGAAGGTAAGGAACAACCCCAAAAAACAAAGTTCAAAATAAAAGCAAGGAGGGATGTACACACCACAAAGTAGACTATTTTTTGAGAAGAGATGCTGCTTATCCTGTGGTGAATCACTACAAACTTCATCTGCTGTGTAGCATGAGCTGAAAAATAATGACTGAAACCCAGGAAGGCCATTTGTTTTGAATTGAAAAAGGTTTGGTGTTGGAGTTTTTTTTTCAGTTTATGGGCTGGGAGAAAAGTTTGTCTGAAAGTTGGACTGAAAATTATTTCCATCTAAAAAAAGTCAGTTTGAAATTTATTTCAGGAGTACCACGGCTTAACAGAGGCTGGTGGATGAGGATCATAGAAATGCCTAGGGAAACAGGGCCTTCAGTTAGGTTATCCAGGGCCCTGCGAGGCTGAGGCTTGAATATTTCCTGTGAGAGAGTCCACCACTTCTCTGGGCAACCCATTCCAAAATCTTGCTGTTCCCATGGCAAGAATATTTTTCTGATATCCAGACAGTTTCCTGTAAAGCAACTTGTGCCCATTGCCTCTTGTCCTGTCACTCTGCATCCTGAATGCATATGACATCCATGAAAAGGATGTCCCCTGTCTTCCCTGTGAATACCTTTGAAGTGTTGGGAGACTATGGTTAGATCCTGCTGAGCCTTTTCTTCCCCAGGCTGAACAAATCCAGTTCCTTCAACCTTTCTTCGTGTCAAGTCTTTCAACCTCTGACCATCTCGGTGGCCCTCCACTGGACTCTCTCCAATTTTTCAGTGTCTAGGGGACAAGAACTGGACAAGAGTGCCAAGTAGAGTGGAATAATCACTTCCCTTGACCTGCTGGGTGCAGACAGGCAGAAGAGAGACACCACTGTACCCAGTAGGGTCTCTCAAAGGAAGAGGATTTTATCACGACTTCCTCTAAATTGTTAGGGGTTTGGGGGGTTTATTTTATTGTTTTTTTTTAAACCACAAATAGGCAGACTGACCCTCAGAGCAAACACCAGGTCAAGCAGAAGAAAGAGAGAGCACAGGGATGCAGGCTGGTGCTCAGGAAGTCTCTTTGGTCCTGACAGATGCTGGGACAGAGCAGGAAGAGGGGGACACCACGTGTATCCTATGCCACACACTTTTCCTCAAGCCTTTGGTACTGGTCACAGGTATAGACAGGACCCTGGAGCTTTGCTGTCATTCAGAACAGCAATTCTTGTGTTCACATGCTACCAAGCCTCACACCCTGAAGGCTTTCACAGCTGAAATCATGGCAGAGATGAAACATTACAGAGTGCAGGGCTTTCTGCTTATTTTCCCAAAAGAGTAAATGTATTGGTGCCGCTCTCTTATAGTATGACCAGGTGCCTGATAGGCTGGGCTTGAGGAGCTAGCTATGCTCTCAGAAGGTATCTCAAGGTCGCATCACACATTGCAGCATGAGCTAGTCGTGCCAGCACAGCAATGGCCCTGCTATTTCAGGCTCCTCGCCCAGAAACAACACATGCAGCAACTCCTCTTGCAACAGCTCTCATAGCTTCTAACTCAGCATTGCTGTACAACTCCATTAGTTACTACTCCTACATGCCCAAAAGTTTCAGTAGCAACACAAATTGAATGCAAAATGGTAGTTAGTGCTTCAACACATTTCAAACTTAAGGAAAAAAATTACCTCCCCTTTTAAGTGGAATGGATACCCACATTCTTATGGTACTGCTGATGAGGGGGGTCTGCAGGAGGCGAGAGCACCTATTCAGACAGCCCTTTCCCATCCTCCCGCACTGGCAGGGAAGGGTAAAGCTGAAGGTTTCAGTGTTACTTGGTTACTTTCATTGAAAAGAGCTGGGTTTTGCTCAATAGCCGTTGAGTACATTCCTCAGATTCTTTTCTTCTGTGCTTTGTAAGTCGGGGTTGGAAGTCACTGCTGAAAGCACAGGAAGTTAAAACTCCTGTCACCTCAGGGTACTTCTGTGATAAACTGACCCAGGCTTGAAGAATAGAGCACCTTTTATAGCCCCATCACAAAACAATTTACAAAATAATTAATTACTGCCCTTACCATGTCCTCAGCTGGCACTGCTGAGTCTGTAACTAGCCGTGCCCATTCGCAGGAGCACATTGTGCCCCTGGTAATAAGAGAGTCCCGCTGTCATAAAAGCTAAGTGATCCTCCGGTGCCCACTGAAAGCATGTGTTTTAAAAAACAGCATGGTGCATCTTATCCACTGAAATTAAACAAAGGTTTTTCCATTGCCTTTAAAGGGAGAAGGATTAAGAAATACATTTTCAGTGCTCACCTCCCTACTTAGAAGAACATTAATTAAAGCTCCCAGGGGAATTTAAAATTGAAATCTGGGCAGCCAGGACACAGCTTTGTCCTGCATTGATTCAGTGTGAAAACCCAGATGTTTAAAGTATTTCACAGTAATTGTGATCCACATGAAAAGTATTTTAAAATATTTACCCTATATTAAATGTTTAACCATACTGGAAATGAAAAATAGTTAAAGTGTTTACTAGCAAATTCTGGAAGAGAAGAAATCCTAATTAGGGCCAGTACCATAGTCTGTGGGGCAACATGCTGGTCACCGCCCGTGATTCAATCCCTGCTCCAAGTGTAACAGGTTACAATCTTGACACAATCACTTAGGGAAGTGATTGTGCCCCTGTACTTGGCACTGGTGAGGCCGCCCCTCAAACACTGTGTTCAGTTTTGGGCCCCTCACTACAAGAAGGACGTTGAGGTGCTGGAGCGTGTCCAGAGAAGGGCAATGAAGCTGGTGAAGGGTCTGGAGAACAAGTCTTACGAGGAGCGGCTGAGGGAACTGGGATTGTTTAGCCTGGAGAAAAGGAGGCTGAGGGGAGACCTCATCGCTCTCTACAACTACCTGAAAGGAGGTTGTAGCGAGGTGGGTGT
>NW_008794003.1:1791388-1815942 GCF_000699145.1 Aptenodytes forsteri
GTGTAGATGTGGCGCTTAGGGACATGGTTTAGTGGGCATGGTGGTGTTGGGTTGACGGTTGGACTCGATGATCTTGGAGGACTTTTCCAACCTTAATGATTCTATGATTCTATGATTCGAGGTTGAGTTCAAGCAGCACCTCGGTAACATCCAAAGTCACAGGAAAAAGCCACCCTCCACTGCTCGCTGAAAGCCAACTCCTATCGGTACAGCTTCAAACTTTGCTCTTACATTACAGAATCCCCTAACAGAGGAAGAGGGCCCCAAGTGCTAAATGTGAAAAGCTAACTATCAAAGAACAGGGCACCAACCTTCATGTCAGATGAGGGACCACGGGGCAGGACTGAGCTCCACAAGAAGACAACGTTAAATCAGACCAGGAAGCAGAAGGCAGGATTCCTCCTGTCTCTCCTTGAGTCAGGCACCATCCTCCCAGAGCTTTCCAAGCTGAGGTAGCTATTTCACTTTACGGTCTGTAACGTATATTATTTTCCTCTCCATTTTTGCTTCCAACTGCATATTTTTACAGGACTTCTGCCCTTACCTATTTAAATACTGGCTTTAATTATCCCAGTGAATATTTGCTTCTGATTTTCCTGTAGCTACTTAGAAAACTGAACCTAAAAAGGAAAAAATCCAGAAAACTTTATTTTTGCATTCATTTAAAGGTATTCAGTTCAAAATTAGGGATGAAAGAGTTTGAGGTTTTTTCCAAGCAAGTTTAACCAGAAAGTTACAAGAAATTATGAGAGGCCTGTTAAAGGTCAGCATGCTATAACCAAATTCCAGCCTGTTAAATTACTGCTATATTATGCTTCCAAGAAAATCTGTATTCAACATCTGTTTTCTTTACACGACATCATTAGGAACAGGCAGGCCGAGTCATAGCCTCATTCTGCACTTACTTCAGGTTTTGAAAGGACAAATCTGTCCCTCCCTAGACACAGGACTAGATTCAAACCTGGCCTTGTTGGACTTGTTCACTACTGTGATGTTTTCAAGTTGCTTTGGAGTCAGACATTACCCAAAAATCAGTATTAATGAGGAAAACAGGAAGGCGAGCTGGAGATGAGCCAGCTCTGCTTCTCATCATTTGCACTCGCTGCCGTTCAGGCTAATTTTTTATCAAGTCAAAGCAGATTTCTCTATGACATAGTTGGCAAAAAACTTCCTGAAAAAAATTGGTGGCCGATAGTCAAATTAGGAATCAGTGTGGATCCCAACATCCTGCTACTTCTAAAGACGTCAGTACTCTAAAAATTGAAACCACCCTGAACAAATGCACATTGCAAACATCTCTGCAATTAAAGTTATGGAAAGCAACTGTTACTCCCTAGCATGTGCTAAAACAAGTGTTTTTCAACACCACCAATTTGTTTTTGAGAGATCAACATGAAATATGGAGACATCTGGATATTTCAAGGTCAGTATGGTTGTGGATACAAATGCTACAGCAAAACAGTGTCCAGCTCTGCCGAAGGACAGGCCTCTCTGGGCACGACCTGAAACAACTCGACCAGAAGCACCGCACATTTCTCCCACCCACCTTCCTCCTGGTCCCTCCTCTCCTGCCATTTCAGTTCCTCTTCCTAACCCTGACACAAATACGAGGCAAAGGCTAAGAGGAAAATGGGCTCTTCTGGCTGTGGTGAAAATTTTGAAACTGTTCAACCTCTATCAAGGTTGCCATTACCCAAATATTTGATGCCACAAGCAGAGATAAGTGTTTCACAAGCAGGAATCCTAGGACTTATAGAAAAAAATAAGCATGAGTTTGCCTGGAACAACAAAGTGCTTGCAAATTTGGGGCAACACTCTACCCGTGGGTTTACTGTACCTCCAGGTGCTTTTCCATCCCAGATCCAAGAAAGTAGCACCCATCATAGGAGCCTGGCCAAAGGGCTGTGGGGACATTGACTCAAATGTATTCACTGTCTGGTTTTAAAGACTAATGAAATTACACAATGCAATAAAGATAAAAACAAAAACGGAACATCCAAATAGATTATCATGACCATCCAAAGTGCAACACTGCTTTTTTATTTAACAATTTTCAAAGGATCACGTTGCTTGTTTCCCTTATTCTTTCCATATCATGAACATCATGTTGCTACAATGCAGACAATTTTAAAATTAAGGTTAAACCTGGGGCTAGTATAGGGAGAAGTTCAGCTTACTGTGGGTTCTTTTTTTTATTGCTTGTTTTGCCTTTGAATTATTTGTGACCTTGAAAAAAAATTTCTATACCTCAGTTTACCCACATGCAGGATATTTACTTACCCCCTCAAACAGCTATAAAGTTTATATCCAAGAATGTTTTTTGTAATAAATCTTGAGCTGTGCCATTGAACTATTGACATTTTGAACCCACATCATTGATCCTGCAGTGTTTTAAGAAAAAAAATGGTAAAGAAGAATTGAGGTAGCCTAGAATAGAGGGGGAACAGGTGGACTGTAAAAAAAATTGGTAGGGCTTCATTTGACAGATGAGTGAGAGGATACAAAGCATAACTCAGGAAAGAGCAGGGAGGAGATACAGGAAATGGTGCTTCAAAGACCAGTGAGATAAAGGGTTACCCACAACTGCACATGCCCACCAGGATGGGGCTTGGTTTATTTTTCAGTGACAGGGATTATCCAAAATTAGTAGAGCAGAGACTGCAAACTTAGCTACAACTACCCTATTTCATTAAGAAGTAGCTGCTGAATTAGAGATTGTTCTACCCAAAGGTGACTGTGGTTTCCACACTGCACACATTGACTGGATGTAAAGCAGCCTTCCCAAGGGCCTGAAACTTCCTCTTAAATTTGCATTGGTTTGTATGATACCTTGCTTTGTTTCTCCCTACAGTGGAAAAAAGAGTTAAACTACCTCCTCCTAAAACTAACATTTTCAATAAGCTAAATGCAAAAAAGTGATACTATTTCACTACTTCTTCCAGGCAAAAAGACAAGCGAGATGTGACATTGAGGCTTTAAATATAAGTGCCACTGTGGTTTCCCTCCTATAGCTGTTTTTTGTCTAAATTATGAGGTTGTTTGCAGTAACATGTCTCAAACAGAGCATAAAAGCAAACTAAAGACATTAGCTTTAGATTTTGACTTTAAAAGTTATGGACAAGACAGTGGCACAGCAGTATACAGAAGCAAGGACTTTAAGAAGCAAACAAGCACAAGGGCCCCAGAGACAGGACCGCTACACATCACATTTGCTGGCAGGCCCCTTATTCAAATCCTGGGTCAGCAATAAGAGTTACTGACATTGCACTGACTATATAGCTCCTTCTGAAAGGAGTATTGACATTTTTAGGCAGATTGCTAACAGACAAGTGTCTGCAGTATCAATAGCAAAAGCAAAGCTTTGATCAGCAGAAAGCTGGACCCGTCCTTTGGTCTCTTTGAGGCAGAGCTGAAGCAGGTTGGTAAGGCAGGATGCAGAAGCACACTGTTAGACATGCTGTTTGAAGAAAGCTAAGTGTAATGCCACTGAAAGGACCTCACTTCTTTCATATTATGGTAGAGAAGTTAAAATTCATGACCTTCAAAGAGAAATCCATCTGGAGACTTGTTATTTTCACACACATGAAAGTTACAAGGAATAGCCCTTTCCTTTATCCCTCAAGGAAGTTTCAAGCTTGGTTAGCAACATCAGTTATTTCTATGGCAACAGACAGATATAAACACAGGATTATAACCTTCAACAAAGGATCAAGAAGAGGAAGAAATAGGACTTGAAGAGAGAAATGCCTGGAAGAGCTGCAAAAAATGTAGAAAGTTACTTAAAGTTCTGAAAATGCATATTTCTTCTTGCTCCCTACAGGACTATGAACATTATATCTTTTTGTGAAAACTTTGATTTCAGACAGGGAAAAAGGCAGAGGACTGTACATTATTTTTTGCTGCAGACGTAATGGAGTCAAATAGTTGGGATCACTGACACTTGGGACAGGGCATGAGGGGGTGCCTTGCCTGGGGTGCTTTACAGCTCACAAAATTAAGTTTACACTAGAAAGCATGTACTTTTATTCCACAAATGTTGCTATAGAGATGGGATTTCAGGCACATATGTACAAGTAAATTTAAAATTCCCACATACACTTATGTACACTAAATGGAGATGAGCAGGTAATTCTAGTGTTGTCAAACCAAACCTGATCTTTGAGGGAAAGCACAGATGATATACCTTTTAAAGTCTACTTTGCTGTGAGCCAAGTCACCACTCCCTTTCACCCATGAAGCCACTTGCACTATTCTCAAATGTGATCAAGCCCTACTAACACAACAGCAGCAAATCCTTTGCTGGTTGTCCCAGTGTAAATAGCTGCACGAAGAACCACACACTGCTGAACTGAGCCCTGTATAAAAAGCAGGTATTTCCTCTCCTATTTTTCCCTTCCATTTTCACCAGCAGGATCAGCCAACCCTCTTGGCGGAGGGAGCTAAGGGAGCAGCTGCCCCAGAGGGTGCCCAAGGGCCCACCTCCATCTCAGCCTGGCCGAGGAACACACCAGGGGCCATTTCAGGAGAGCTAACCCCAGCCCCAGCAGCAGAGTATGTGTGGCAGCCTGAGCCAAACATATAGGGCCAGGGCTCGATTGCTACTCAGGCAAATTCATTTTGAGTCGGTTTGGGTGTGTCTGCACAAGCTGCAGTTACTCCTTTGGATTGCCCTACAGCAGCCATTTCCCAGGAACATCTGTCTCCTTGGGTCCCAGCCAAAGGAAAGAAGTTTGCTTTGGTTTTTTTTTAATCACCACCCTCACTTACCCCAGACACATGCTTCTACATGAGACAGAGAAAGTAAGAAAGGGAAAGCCCATCCTGTGCAGAGACTAGCAACAGGTCTGAGGCGTGACCCCATTAGCAAAAGGATCTGAGACGAGGCAGGTGCGTGGGAAGCTCCCAGCAAGTGAAACAGAAGCCAGGCCGTAAAGAAATCTTTGAGCCCTCATAGCTAATCCAGGGCATGCTGAAAGAGTTAGGGTCATTCAACCTGGGCCGTAAGCAATGAGGTCAGGAAAACCCTTCATTTGTAGAGAGAGGTAGGAAGGAGGAGATGCACAGCCCACTAAAGAGCAATGCAAGAACATCTGCTGCGGGGCAGAGGTCTGACCAGTCACCAGACAGTTTGTCAGGAAGCCAATAACAATGATAGCAATGAAAGAATTGGGTATATTGCCTAACATTAGATGTGAAAGGAAATAACATTAAGCATCTTCTGAAGCTTAAAGTAACTATTTACTCCCAAAGCAGGGAAGGATTGAAGGGAGCGCATAGTGCAGACAGGCCTAAAGGCAGGAAGTTCTCTGCATCCTTCAGCAACTTTTGCCAAGAGAGATGCTCTGCTTCATTATTCACTGGTAATATCCCAGACCCTGGAGCACCTTTTTGCTTTTAAGAAGCCCCAGTGAAAGTTCTCATTTTGCTACCTAGGCACAAAAGTTGCCTTTTGGAAGTCAGGTGCAAAAGCTCTATACAGTCTCACCTGTAAGTCACCCGCTGTGCTGGCAGGCTGCACACAGGAAGGAACATGCAGTGACAGCAAATAGAGCCAGGCAGAGCAGACTGACAGAGCCCAGAGTAGTTACAAAATTAGCAATGACAATTCCCTGCGTACCTGGAGTTACTCTCACCATTTGTAAAACTTTAAAAATCTACTGCTTTGCACATAAAAAATTCACCCAGGGACTGATTTACTGTACAACTGTCAATGGGTCAGTCTACAGTGCTCACATGCTTCCCCTATTAGAACAATTCCAGTTGTCAGTAAGGAAGGACATAAGAAAGGATGACTGTTTTCCAGTCCTTTTCCAAAGAAGTGGAATCTGCCATAATATTTAACCTTTCCTCTACTCTTCCACCAGCATGCACCCCGCCCCACCCCACCCCACCGTTGGTTCCCACACCCCAGATATGAAAGCAGATAAGGAGGTCCCCGGCTTGCTGCTTCCTGATGGTGAGTCACAGCTCTGAGTCAGCCTTTGTGTTCTAGGGAACCTGGAAGGCTTTGAAACCCGCTGTTGATTTTGGCAAAACCACCTCTCCCTTGCTTTGAGGGTAAAACAATTTACACACATCATTTTTGGTCTGAAAATAGCCACTGAGATAAAAACAGCAAGAGAATGACCAAAGATTTTCTTTTACTGGACTCTGCACAGCGGAAGCAGAACCTCCCCGTCCTGGGGCACAGTGGCACTAAAGTGATTGAGCCACAAAATACCCACTGAAGATTCAAGCAAGATGTATTCACAGCCTCTGTCTATTTTATGCACAGAAGGTACCACAATTTATGACTTTGGATACAACCACCTCTAGAGCAATTTGTCACCTTTTCAGTGATGACCAAGAAAGGTGTCATCACCTGCTGGGTCACTGTCTGCTTCCCATAGCCAGGTGACAACTGAGGTTAAACGGTACCAATTCCCGTCCTGACATCAGTAAGCTGACCTCCTCCTCCTCTGTTTTCCCTGGTGCATTCCTTCTAGCAAAGCCAGGCCACTCTCTTTATGGGCTCAGATATTAATGAGCTTAGCACCAGGAGATCCAGACAGGAGAAGTGTCTTTTGATAAACAGGAGTTTGTCCCGTCTCAGTTGAGACATGCCAGTAATGAGGGAAACTCTGGCAAATCCACCTCTCAAGAATCCGTGTGTGTCTTTGCCTAGTCCTTCTCTGTATCCACAGATCAGCACTTTGTATTTATATAGAAAAAAATCCCCTCATTCTTGGCAGAGAAAAGCCCCCATATTTTTATTAACATGTTTAAACATTACATCAGCTGCTCATCTCAAACATTCATCTGCATCATCCACTTCTGTGCCTACTTCTGTATCTGTTTTACAAAACCTTTAATTAAATTAATTATGCTTTTATATGTATTTTTTTAATTTCCTTTTGCAATCATATTTCAGACATCTTTTGATCTCATATTGCAATTCCAAACTACACTCCTTCCCTTCATGTCTGTTTGGTAAACACCTTTGCTTGGGCCAGATTAATTAGCATTTTAATTATTTTCTCACTCCAGGACTTCTTTGCTATCCTTTCTTCCCACAGTATAGCAAATTAGGCCATTTCTAGATTAAACCCTAAATTCACTAAAATTTCTTTATGCTGTCATACTTATGCTTTAAGACAACAGAAAAAGGTATCTGTAAAAAGTACAATTAATTGTTAAACTTCCTTTCAGAGTGTAACTATTGTTAAAGAAATTATTTCAAGGAAATTGGTTTTAATATTCTCTAATAGGGATGTTGCATGATAAAGCACAGAAACTTGAAAAACATGCCAACACGTGAGAGCAATTAAAATATCAGTTGTAGCAGCATTTTTTTAAAGTTTGCTTGAATGAGAAAAGGGGAAAAACCTGTTATGTTAAAACTTAGCAAAGAAAAGAACCTTAATTTTTAACTTAACATGCCAAAGCACGTGAGAGCAATTAAAATATCAGTTGTAGCAGCATTTTTTTAAAGTTTGCTTGAATGAGTGTTGAAAAGGGGAAAAACCTGTTATGTTAAAACTTAGCAAAGATTTTAACCTTAATTTTTAACTTAACTTTGAGAGTGGAAAATAGCTTGGGTACTCTTCTCCCTACACATCTTTCAAATAGTTTCTTTAAAAATAAATGACCAAAACACATAGCACTACAGAGCACTTTTTCAATTCTAAATGTTTTTATTTTTAAATTTGGCTACTTTTTAAAATGGCTACACACTTTAAAAAACAAAGTGAAATATTTCAGCTAACCAGAGATGTACTTTCCCCTCTCCCAAGTCTGGCCAAGTAACAAAATATTTTGCTCAAGCTCTGCACAAACAACTCCAACAACTTACCATGCATCAGATGCTAAAAATTCAGGTACATGTTTCTTAGTTTGCTTTAGTCACAAAGCAAGAAAAATGTAGCTTCCCTCTTTTATTCGTATTTAGACCTCACTGCTTTGTGACTGCGATGTAGTGAAAGCATGCATGTAATCAGCTATGTGGGTCAGCTATCAAGTGATTATTTGTCTGATCCCTTCCTTATATCACTACATACCTAGCACCATCACTAAGCTATACTTTAGAAAAGAAATCCACTAACCCTAATGCTGATCCCGTAAAAAAATCACAAGCATCCTTAGCATAGTCAGTCTCATTCCAGAAGGTAGCACTCGCTGCTTATTCAAGGTAAAGCCTATGTGGGGACATCCAGACAAAGTACATTTGCAATACTTTTAGGATTTATTTTCATTGACAAAAGGACGTGTTTCTCCATGGGGAGAAAAAAGTGGGTGTTAAACTTCTAGCTCTTCCATAAAAGAGTGGAGACAAAGCCTTTGGTGTTCACATCAGGTGAAATCAAGGCTACAGGAGGGATAAGGGTAAGACCTACTGATGGCATGCTAAAAGCTTCCAATGCTTTTACTTCTCTTTGGATTTAATAAAGAAAGTCTATATGCAAAATTCTTCTCATGGAGGGTAGAAGCAACTGCAGTTCACACCTTTAGGTCGTTAGAAATGGCTCCATTAACCCACTTCACTGCCTTTGCAGACAAATTAACTTAGAATGTAAGTTGCTATTTTAGCTGAATTCACTTCCAAACCAAAGACAGGCCACTTATATTTGGATTAATCAAAATTAACTTCTGATGGGAATTATTTAAGCAACATTAAAACACATGCATTGTACAACTGGTTCTCCCAGGCAGACAAGCTTTTAGCTTGCTAACTTGTTCCTTATCCAGGAGGACAATTTTCTTAGTGTGAACCTCTCCCACGTGCATTCAAAATGCACCTGCTTTCCTTTCTGCCAGTATTACGGGAGCAATGTGAACATTGCACCACCTTTGTTTCCTCTCATAACATTAGCAGGTATCTCAGGCTGGTCTAGCTGAACCCCTCGAGGATAAACAGAGCAGGATCTGCTATTACAGGTCTGGGGCTGCAATCACTCCCAAAAATGATTGCAAACAGAAATCCTGTTCTTCTGTAGTCCCTTTCCAATTTATTTGCCTAAAATACTTCAAGTAATTCCCCATAGGAAACTGATGCAGGGCAGCAAACAGCATGTAAGACAATCCCTTGAGGTCCTCATAGCCATTTGGCTATGACATCCATTTGGAAACGGACATTTCCAAACCTAAGCCCATAGCCAGGTTCCAGTGAAAATATTCTTTTCTTTCACCAGCTTACAATGAATTGAAATTTAAAGGAATGCTTAACAGTTTTAAACATCTTGCCAGAGGTTTAGATTAGACTCACTACAGTGAATTCTCTGAAAATTATGCATGTGACTTGATTAACATTTTCAGTATAACATATCTGAAGACAAAAATCAAAATGGTTTTCCACTGAAGAGCCATCAGCTAGGGCTTCTTTCAGGCAGGTAACAGTACCACAATCCTGCCACTTCCTAGCAATAATTTCTCTACTTTATACGTTCCTGGGAAATACTCCCACTGGAAATGGAAGAGAGACTAATAAAGGGCAAGAGTGAAGGACAGCAACAGCCTATCTTTGCTGGAACCAGCAGTGTCCACCAGCAGGAGGTATGACCTTTATGGTTTGATTGAGGAAGACAGAGTATGGGAACCGTGTGGGCTCTGTGTACAAACAGCTTTCAGATTCATTCGGAGGCTATTCGTAGACTGAAATAGGATGTGAAAGCAACACAAGAGTAACCAGAAGAAATATAACATTACTTTCCACAACTAACAAGCTCTTTCCAGTTTGGCCTGCTACATCCAACCCTGCTTTCCTAATGCTCTATGCAAGTTGCAAAAGTCTGCTCGAGACCCAGCGTATCTGATTTCACACAGGCACCTGTAAATGTAGGGCAGTGATATCGGGTATCTGTCCTACTTCAGCAGTTCCACCTAACTCCAAAAGGCTTATCTGGAGCCTAACATTTCATTATACCAACAGGACAAAAACAGAAACTCAGCAGTATACCAGCACTTCTATTTATGAAAATAACCCACCAGGAACTAGTATATGGTCCAACACATTATCATCATATAAATCAGGATTTAATCTGAAAACAATGACATGCTCTTAATCTAATTGGGCTGTTAAAGCCTAACAATGACAATTCTAATGTTAGTTTTTGATCCAGGGAGTGGGGAAAACGATGGAAAAAATAAATGAAGGACTATTGAAGAATAGGGAAAAGAACCAGAAATAGAGAAGGAAAAATTACAGTGGAAGAGGAAAATGCCAAAACCAGAGGCTGTCCCAAAAGTGAATTTCCCTAATGGCAATGAATGCAAGATAAGCTAGTAAGCAACACCAACAAAAATCAAGGTGACTCTTCTTGTGGGTTTGAGATTCTCACACTTCTGCCTAAGAAAAGATTTTGGTCCTTAGAGCCCCAGGGCCACCTTAGTGGCTGTAGGCTTTTGAGACCAAAGTTCCTACTGAGTAGTTGCATGAGCGTACCCCAAAACTGAAAGTCTCCTCAGAGTTACCCCTTGGGAAACCTACCTTGCACCTACCCCTCATCAGAGTACTGTACATTTTACCCAACATATATCTAACATGAAGTACTTAAATAGTGCTTGGAAAAGATGAGAGGAGTTCCCTACACCGTGGGCAGAGAAAGGAGTTGCTTTTGTAGGAGAGGAAGGTTACCTTATCCCAGAACATCTATGCCCTCTCAAGCCTGGCCCTTGGGATCCCTTCAGCACAGGGGGAAGGCGATCCATGGATGGGTAAAGGAGATACATTAAAAAAGTCAGATATGTATTTTTCCCAGCTGTTTTTCCCTTTCCCTGCAGGAAAATATACAAGTGGTATAGAAAATACCTTCGTTTATACTTTTACATACCCAAAGTGATTTTTCAGACTGTGGCTAGCATTGTCTGAAGATGGTGTCTACCTCATATGCTTCAGAAATTTCACAGGATTTTCATGCTAACTAGGATCGCTTCCAAGTTGCCAAAGCATCTGTGTCAAGAGACTTCCCCAGTGCCAATGGGCAACAATTAAAATCATTGCATACTACTGATGTGTAACTGGCACCCTTAAAGTTCTCATATCTTTTGCACCAAGGCATCAGAAATCCTCTTTTGCGGCCAGAGACCATAAGCTATGGGTGTCATTAAAGCTATAGCAATTATCACTGATAGGATCTGGCACAGATTCTTAATTTGCTGTGGGAAGGTTAGTCCTAACAAAAACAACATTCTTCTGCTGTGATATGCAAGTTTCAAATCTTAAAAGAAAACAAGATTTGAGCAGAAATAAGACCTACACCCATTCATTCATAATTTTCCCTCCATTATTTGCTGCATTCTATTGTTCACAAACAATAGAGATGTTTACAAATATATTTTTATGCAAGCCCTTTGCGATAAAAATAACTCCTTTCACAATTCACATTGAAGTGCAGCAGGATTCTTGCTCCTCCTTCCAAACCAACTTGCATATATTTGAGTAGGTCTTGCTGCCCCTCTACGTTTTCCTCCCTCTAAATGTTGACACAGAGGGAGATGTCAGAGCTGAAGGAATGAGCTTACTGCTTTGTATGCACACACAGCAAAAATGAAAAGTAGGTTGTTTGATGTTGAGGGTGAATTGAATTGATCCATGTGTTCCTTTCCAACACTATTATGTATGACAAGCAGTATGTATTATTGACCAGTGAACATATAATAATAATGTAATTAGGTTTCACTTAAACAATTACCTCGTCATCATTTCCGATCCAAGTTCAGGAAGCAGCACAGACTCAGGAGGGCAAAGGGTTGCAATTAACAGGCACAGCTCACTGCTAGAACTGCATTAACCCTCTATAGGTACATTTTCAGATACAGCAAGCAGTCAAATGCAGCCCACAGCAGTACCCAGAGGAAGACTACATTTCTACATTCATTAACGTTTGTGAAGTTACTCATTACATCCTGAGGCCAGTGGTGTGAACCAGTCTTGTGCCTCAGCAGACAGATGATCCATCAGCTCCTGTTCACTGGGATCATAAAACCATGCTGAAAGCAAGTTGCAGGTTTTATAGACAATAAAGCAGCTCCTTCCTCATCTTCTCAACTCCAACTTTACACTGGAGAAAGAGCCACCATCCAGTCTCCTCTCATACAAATACAGCACAACCTAGGACTTACGCACAACTATCTCCAACAACTGGCATTGTGGAGGCCAATTCAGTTCCAAGGCCAATAAATGCTGCTATGCTTTCCTGTTAACAATTTCACCAGCATCTCCTCTGAGTATGGTTCTCAGGGAACCATCCGTGGCTAATCTATCTTTAAATGTTTTATCAGAAAACTACTCTGGTTTGGTATATCTGGTGAGGACAAACCACATCCTTAATTGGTATAACCACATCAATGATCAATGACATATCAATGTATCCGGTCTAGATATGATAATACTAGCTACATATAACCTATTTTGAAAAGGGAACAGGTTAAAATTGTTCTGGGAAAATAATTTCTTGGGGCCAACCCAAGAGAAACATTAACATTCAGTGAATAAAAAAATCATCCTAGGCCATAGTATACCTTTTTTTTACAGGCATTGTGTCTTGAGACCGAGAGCAGTGGGAACCAACGGGTTAGGTACAAGAGAGACTTTATGCATTAACCACAGAAGAGAGGACAGGGAAGGCCCTTTGCAGCTCTTCATTCAGTAGGGAGGGCACTCACTCACCACATGGGGAAATCCAGAGTCCAAAACTCTTCTTCCAGATTCAGAAAGAAGACCTTGTACCACCAGGGAGAATATGCTACAAAAATGTACCTGAAAGCCCATTCCCTCAGTCTGCATGTGCTCCCCCGTGGACACTTTCATCCATCAGCCAGGTTCCTGGGCAGGGTGCACACAGAGGCGGTTTCTAGTCCCACATGAATCAGATAACCAAACCCTTGTCAATTCTTTTCATTTTTTGAAACAGCAACAAAAAATCCTCCCAGACCCTTTTCTAAATCCCTGTTTCCCCACCTATAATCACTTATTCAGTGACAACTCTCTGGAAACTCAGAGGATGAAATTATGATTGAAGAATTACAGTTTCTAACTTCCCCCTTTTCTACTGTAGAGCCTAACTCCTTGTTGTTCTAATTTAGAGGAGAGATTAGTACCAACTGTGTTTAGCCTTTTTTTCTTTGTTGAGCAAAGATAGTTATATAATGTTTCAGAAAATGAGTTCAAGTGAAAATAACCACCTTTTCACAGCACTAAATGCCTAGGAAAGATTCTGGTTTGCTCGTTCTGGCATCTTATGTTTACTCAGGACAGACATGGCACAGACAGTAAAAAGCAAAAAAAAACCTGAGCTGTAATACTGAAGGATCAGCCTAGGATTAAAAATTATTTTCATGCCTAAAATTCCTACAGCTCTGTAAAGCTGCCAAAGCAGGTGTCACTTTTGATAGTAGCAATTTTTGTGATGGTGCTGGTCTACTAGCATCTCAGTGGAGATGATCACAAACTCACCTTTTAGAGACAGAAGTATTATTTCACAGGCATATTAAGTACAACATTAAGAAAACCAGTCATCTAAAAAGAATAGTGATATTCATGACACAAATAGATCCGTATCACAGGGAAGATCTCTGGGTGTTTCAGGATGTATGACTAAGTGGTAAGATACAAGAAACAGTAGCTATAGGGAGCACAATGTGAGCGGTCAGTACCATTGTTTTTGAAATTAATGTTTATCAGTTTTCCATGAATCACCAACTGCACTTTAAATACCAGTGCCTGTATTCTTCAAGACACTATAAATCCACCCAGCTTATATGGCAGTTCCAGAGAAAGCTGTGGAAAGGATGACGTTTGTTCTTCATATATAGCAATGATGAAGAGTTGTCACAGGACTGAAACAACACATTTTTCTTCTTCTAGATGTGAATGACAAAATACTTCTGTACTCTGTCACATCCGTTTCTGATGGAAAAGTACCTTATCAGTCTGTTCGGTAATAACACTCCTGAAGTTGCTTTGACTAGACTTTTTTTCCTTCTAATGACTCCAGTCTACAATACATCATGCTGGTTATATTGGTTTGTGTTTTATAACACTTGGTTACCTCCCAAGCTCGATATAATCACCAGACCAATATTATTGGAAGTTTAAATCTGCACCAATCCATTTCGGCTAGTGGAGCTATAAACCCTTTTGCTGGTATTTCACAAACACCAGTTGTCTTGTACTTAGAGCTACACTCAGATCAGGGAAACTTTTTCATCCAAGTGAGAAAAGTAAGAAAGAGTCAAGTGGCTTGTGTGCTATTACACAGCAGGACCAAGCAAGTTATCAATCCTTTCCTACACCACTTTCTTACAGGGAGAAAGAGTGTGGGGAGTCAAACTACTGAGCAACGTGAATATGCAGAGGAGCTGCTGGAGAGCAGACCTCTGTCTCGATCTCCAGGACCACTAACTTTCTCCCAGACCTCAAAGACAATGTAAAAAAATTAAGCTTTGATCTTAGCAAAGACAGCTTTCCCTTCAGTGGGATGAACCTGAGATCCACACATCAACCTCATTGTATTCAAAGTTACCCAAGAATGAATTTGGACTAACATATCTTTATCAAACATTTAAACAGAAAACAAATGAGTCCGTGCACAAAAGAGCACAGTTAAGGAGCTTGGGCATTTCAGTCCTGATGATAGGAAAAATTAAGAGCTCAAAAAAATAAACATGAGGCTACATTTCTAGTGTTATCTGAGGTCTACTGATACATTTGTCTATTTTCTAAACACTGTTAAGAGAAATAATTTGACATGAAATATATAATCTAGTCTTATCTTAAAGACAGGACAAAGTCAGTTCTTTCACCTTCCTTCCCACTTCATAAACAGCCCACTATCCACTCATTTGTCATGTTTCTAACATGTTAGCTTTAGTCTTTCAATTCACATGGATTTGCACAAGCTCCTTTTGGTTCTTATTCACATAACTCCATGCCCTATGAGATTTCACTTGAATTTCACGTTCACAGTAGCCAGAACTGTCATGTCTTCAGCATCCTTCCTATGGAGTATAATTTCTAAAGAGTACATTTGGTTTTCTTTGAAGGCACTGGAATCTGGGTAGAAATGAATAAAGAATTACAAGAAAGCCATACTGAATTGTACATGTTTTTCTACCATGGATCAATACAGCTTCCAAGAAATCAAATTTTTTGAATAAAAAGCAACATACTGTGTGCATACTTCTGAAAAAAGTCACATGGTAATTGTATAATACACATACCTAAAAGGCTCAAAGGAAAAAACTTCAAAACAAATATTTGTACATTTCCTTTTAGAAGAATTACTTTATGGGGCAAAATAGGTTCTTAAATATTTTAGAGTTATGTTCTATTATATGTTAGGTCTGAAGTTTTCTGGAAAGTGGTGGTATTTGTAATAAGAATGGTAACTTGACAGTACAACTGCTTTTTGTAGACAACCTATGTAGATTAGAGATTGACTTCCTGAGCACAGACCAAATGCCAACACTTTCAGGCTGCAGCTATCACTGTTCCAAGAGACAAAGCACACAGAAATCTTTCCTTCCCGCTGCGGCTGTTGGAAAGTTGTGGGGTTTCTGCATTAGTCAGCACAAGTGGACCTTGTTTTTCTCATTAATTGCACCAGCAGGGTATATAATAAACAGCTGCCTCAGAGGGAAGAGGAGTAAGAAGGGATAATATGAAAGGAGAGTCCAGTGTAATGAATTAAGTGTAATGAATAAAGTGGTTCTGTTTTAGCCTGTTTATTCTCTTGCTGGCATTTGTGAACAGAAGGAAGTAACAGAAGTAATAGCCTTAGTATGCATCCTGTCACTAAAAGACTGGTGAGCTCTAGTATTTCCAAGGCACACATATTTAGCCCACGTATGAATATTGAATGCATATTCCTGTCCCAGAACTTGGCAGTCTCAATGTAAAATCTCAGGCTATTAATCAAACACAGCCTTTTGGGGGGAGTTCCCAAGCCTAAGACAGGGACACAGATCCTATCCAGAGAGCTGCCTGGGTAGGGGTGTGCAGTCACAGTCACTAAAGAGAAACACCCAAATACAGACCCCAGGAAAAGGGAAACACCTTCTTTCAGACTGACCTGATTTATCAGGAATATATTTTTCCCAATTCAGACAAGAGAATATTTAGTGCCTGAAAATATGGCTGAAATGACTTAGAAATTAAATGAACTGAAACGCCCTCCTTTGTTGTTTATTTTCTTCCCCTTCCTTCAGCTGCTTTAGTACAAGAGGAAGCCGCTGGAAATGGCAGGTTCTGCTTTGTATATATACATGCTTTTATAAACAGTGATATAAAATCCAGGCTTCTCACCCTACATGCAAGGAATTTTTCCTTTCTTCAAAATGAAAACTTTTTAAAGAAATGTTAATGGGAAATAAAAGCAACACTCTTCTGGGAACAACAGAGACTACTTATACCCGAGAGCCAACCACCAAATGCTATCGTTAAGCATCTTATTGATGGAATTACAGTGAATGCTTAGAAGAGAGGTCTCCAAATTTATTCAAGGGCATTAGACACCAGAATTATAATATAATTCAAATGTGCTTTAGCTCTTCCAAAAAACCCCAGCATAAATATGCAATTCAAGGCCTAAAGTGCAAGCTTCATACCCATAAAGAAAGTGGACTAATTTAGGAAACGGAGTTGTAAAACTGTTCTCTACTTTACATTTTCTTTCCAAAGCATTGGAGAGGTACAACTTTTCTCCCAGGGAAGGTCTTGGCCAGTGCAAAAGCAGAAAACCCTCAGGGCTAGACAATAGAACCCTACAGCATCACCAGCAAAGGGAGTAATGGCCCCTGGCTGCACTTAAATAGGGACCCAGGCAGTGGCGTGTGGGGTCACAGGTGGGGCTGATTGAGGTTGTTAAGGTGGAGTAGGGGCTCTAGCAGATATGTGCTGTCTGAGCTTGGAAAATTACACTTCCAGGCTCCATCTTTCCAGTTTTTGAGGGCATTTTCCTTGCTAATGTAGAGGAGGGATGCTACTTTCTGTACCATGACAATAAAAGTCACTAAGAGGGAAACTTTCAAATAGGCCAGAAGGTTTTAGAAACATGCATCTCATTACATGTCAGGGAAAGTTGTACTCTTAAATATATCCCTTAGATACGTCTGTAAATCTCATCCAGAGTGGAAAAGGTTTCTAGAAAGGGAGATGAGAAAAGGGACACTTAAGGCTATTCCTTTTCCCGATGAAATCCCTCTGTCCTCTCCCCAGCACCCCCAAATCCCATGACAAGCCACAATTAAATGGCTTGAACGAAGCCGAGTGGATACAAATGGGCCACAAGTCAGTATGGCCATAGGAGCCAGAAAGCATGACAATGAAAGGGCAGAAGAATAGGGAGGGAGTAATTTAAGGCAGGGAAGAAGAAACCTTCCCCCGTGGGAAGTGATTGTCTGTGCACTACAAAGCAGCTTTGTGCTCCACTTGTCATTGGCTTTCGTCCTGCAGTCAGGCCATCGTGGCCACCGGCTTTGTTGGGTGCACGCTCAGCACAGCGTGAAGCTTGTGTGACCAGTATAGCCCTTCGGGCTGCCTTGTGCAACGCGTGGCATTTCCTGGCCATAATGTCCTTTTGTACAGCTAAAGTAAGTTGTGCATTCTCTTTTTAAAAGCGTCCCTCTGTCACTGTGTTATTAAAATAACATCAATGTCCCTCTAGTCTATGGGTTAGTGGTTAAAATCTGCTGTCAATTACCAAGCAAAATGTGAATGAAACGAAGAACAAATTGTCTAACTTCATCAGTGTTGTTTTTCTCTTCTTCCCCCAGATAATAATACCTTAAAATAGAATGCCTTATTAACCACAGACCAGAAGGTTAATAAGTACATCAACAAAACAAATGTAGTAAATTAAAACAATGCATTAACATTCATTAGTATTTCACTGTTGATTCCCAAACATGCTGCTATTGCTATCGTGTTATTATCAGGCAATAATTGTTATGTCAAAAGATAGGACCCATATGGTTCAACAAGTTCCTCTGGGAGCTTCTTCTGTATGAAAGTCAATCACAAATATGATTCTATAAGGAAAGACGTGGACACAGGAGAGTTGCTGTCAGTATATGCAACCCATGTAAAAGACTCAAGTGACTGTTTTAAATAAAAGTTTTTAAATCTAGGGAAAAAAAGTGAGAGTTAGGAAACTAGCAGTAAAATCAGCAGGTTTGTTCACAGTACGTAAAGCTCAAATGCCAGTCTTTGCCAGACGGGACCCTGTTATCCTAGCAATAGAAAACACCCTCTAAACACTTCAGGAAAATTCAAACTTTGTATATATTTTCCTACCCATAATAACCAAGAATGCTGATCCAGGTGAGCTAAAACGGGCTGTTTTGAACAGCATTTACCCTCTGAAATATCCACAGTCTTTAGGTGAAGCCTGAATAGACAGAAGATGGCTAATGTACCGCATTGAATGTCCTGGCTGAACTCATATGCCATCAAACATTAAATCCTGTCTTACAACTCAGGTCTTCGTGGTAAATATTTAATCCACATAAATAACTTCTAAGGTGTTATAACAGACAAGATATACAATCTCTCAGCTACCCCTTCTCATTCAGCTGCCCTCGTCCTCATTTATCTTCTGACCATCCCACTGGAAGGAGTCAGGACAAGCTGCGGTGGCTGTGCTGTGGCCCTGGGTTTTGGTGTCATCTGATGTCCACCTGGGACCTTCTGTCACAGCATGCTCCAGAACCCCCTTTGTGGACTGATCCCCACACAGCGCTGTGGCACCCAAGTAGGAGCAGCCACGTCTGCACAGCGAGTGTTTGCCTAGTGCTCTCTGCAGTGTCTCTTTCTTTTTCTTCCCTCTACGCTTTGCCTCCTCTTCTTTTCTCCTACAGCTTTTCCCTCCACCTGGGAGCAGAGCGGAGCCGGGCTGGGGTTGGTTTGCTCTGACCTCCCATGCCTCCAGCCGAGCCGCAGCCTGCACAGCTTCCAGCAGCCCCCACGCACCTTTAACTCTGGCTGACTTGTGCTTCCACTGAGGGTTTATTCCTATCGCTGTTGTTGATTTGTAGGGTTTGGTGGGCCATACGAATGAACAGAAACCCTAACTGTAGGGTTTTGAAGCAACTCTTAGATTATATCACCAGCTTTGTGTTTTTACATATCCTTCGCAAGTTCATAATAAATTACTGTATGCTCCTTACTTCACTATTTTAATAGCACAAGCTGTTTTGCCTAGCTCTATCTTGCTGTTCTATCTGGCGGTTTGTATTTACCAGGCACACGGGTTGTGAAAAGAGTTGCGTAAGCTGGTTTCTATGGTAGGTTTCTATTCGCCATCTGCTTGACTGAAAAAATATCTTTTTCAGTTAACAGACTGGGTCTGGTGTTTGCATCTTTTGTTTCCTTCCAGATGCAATCTCAGAAACATAGGAGGGGCTGCGAGGCTTGGGGGGGGAGGAAAGGCCTTTTGAAATAGCCCTTTTACCCAGCTAAGAAATGCATTGTCCCCGCTTGAACACTGCAGGAAACTTAACGTCCTGAAAAGCCTCTTTCCTTGTACCCAGCTGCTTTCCATGGCACTGCTTTATCATAAAGGAGATAAAACTGTAAGCCTCTTTCTAAATATACATTCATCCTGTTTCTGGGCTGGTTTCCTAAGGAAACCAGGGTCTGTGCTCCCCATCACCTTGTTCCCCTCCTTCCCAAGCTGCTGTTGAGCCACTGGCCTATTTCTGCCCCGTTCAGAAGAGGGGGCAGAAAAATTAAGTTCCCACACATTTCACATGAACGCAGCTGGGAAAGGGGAGAGGCCTATTAATGACCCCAATGAGACATGCGCCAGATGAGAGCCCACCCCTTGCTCGACACCGGGGAGGCCATTCCGGGGAGGGATGCTCTGAATGTCCTGTTCATGGAAAATTGCTTTAAATGGAACTTGCAACTCCGCAGACACAAAAGCGTCCAAGCAAGTCCATAGGAAACTGCTCACGGGACTGCCTGTTTCCAGCAAGTCTCTCCAGCTAAGAATATCAAGCAGGGACCGGGCAAGCGGAGCTCTCCAGAAGGGCCTGGATGGGCAGCAGCAACAGCGGCACAAGTGATGCGTGATAAGATGTGTATTTTTGGATGACAGAAAACCACAGTCCTCAGGAGGAAAGGCTTCTGTTTTCCACAGCTGCATGAGGCAGTGGAAAGGGCAGGCTGTAAGATCACGAGTTAACAGCCGGAGAGGCTGAGAGCAGGCATGCAGCATATACACCCCAAAGCAGTCCCGGACCTGTGATTCATCCAACACCCACCACTGCGGATTTTGCCACACAAGGGGGATCGGCAAAAGCAAGGGCTGCTGGTTCACTTTGGGGAGCATTTCTGAGAGCAGCCTCTCAATCGCCAAGCTGCGTGAAACAGTGCGTGCAAAGGCACTGCGGGTGGCACGCTGCCTTGGCCCCTCTGCGTCGGCAACACAGGGTGTTCCCCTCACACCACCTCTTCCTCCCATTCAGCACGGGGAAGGCATTGCCATGCACTGGTGCCTGGCAGCCTGCCCCTGTTGCAAGGGATCTGGCAGCTTCACCAGCCCAGCTCCTGGGCAACAAGCACAGTCACAGATTTCTTTTGGAGGAGAAAGCTAAAGAAAGCTTTTCTTAAAGAAAAGTTTAAGTGCGAAAAATAATGGTGCTGCAGTTAAAAGACTGAGCCACTGCGGAGATTCACCCATCTGCCTTGGTGGTACCTCACCACAGTCTGGAGGAGGCAAACATCGTAAGCTGAGCCATACATGCTTCAGTCAATCGCTTTATTTCCAGCCCTGGTTAGGAGCATTGTATTCTGTATGAAGCAATAAGAGTGAAGTCTTGAGGACCAGGACGTTTTAAAAAGGCATTTATACATATTTATGTGCAGTAATTTAGGAAAACCAATCCTGTCACTGGTATGCACCGAGGTTGTTGAGCACCGTTTGTATGAATCATGGAGCTAGGACAGAAATTACATTAAAAAAACCTTACACCTTTAAAGAAACCAATAAACAACAGCAACAACAACAAGGAAAAAAGACCTTATTTCCCACAGCTATTCTTTTTGCAGGAGTAAGAGGCTAGGCCTGCAATCACAGCTAGGGTCAGTGTGGGACCGCCTGGCAGCTGCTCCCGCTGCAGCCAGCAGGTGCCAGAGCTGCTCCAGCAAGACGAGGTATTTCTGACGTGTCCACCTAGACACAGTGTCTCCTACAGCATTTTTTTACATCTTTCGTGAAAAGCTTCAAATGAAGCATAATCCTAAAGGTTGTGTTCTGGCAGGGGGAGCACAACCTAGAGAGATGTAAGTGCTGGGTTTGGGCCACAGTGCCCAGTCGTGCAGGAGGTCTGGGAAGGAGCGTTTGGATATAGCTACTCTTCCTGAGAGGATCATGCCGCTATATCCATTGTCTGCCAGCCAGCAAAGCTTCCTCAGGGAGTGTTCATTTTGGCTCTGAATGGGATTATCTGCTTCCCACTGTCTCCTATATACAGTCTATATATTAGATCATCTGTCCTGGAAGAAGGTTTAGTTCACTGTTGGTTTCCACTTTGTGAATTAGCTGGGTACGAACACCAGTTTTCTTGTTATCCTGCAGAAAGATTTGCACCATAATAATACTAAAATTATTTGTGTATATAATCTGACAGTGAGGTTCAGTTTGAGGTCCATCTCAGATTCTCTTGTTGTTCATCTTCATTTAAACCTGAGTGCATATATTTTATACTCTTACTAAGTGGCAGTTTAAGGCAAGTTTTTCTTCATTCATGATGAAACATACCTTTTGTCATGAAGGTCTCATTCAAAAGGGAGTGAATCACTTTGCTTTTGCTATCTAAAATCTTTTTTCTAATAAAATTCCATTTTTAATACGGTTTTCACCTTCTCAAATCTAAAACCATGCAATCTTTACTTTCTTCCCAAATATTTTTAATTACGAATTCAGTGATGTGAGTAGTAATGTATACAAAACAAGACAAACACACAATCTGCCTGCACCCAAACCCAGGCAGAGGTGCAATCTCTCTCCAGAGCATCCCTGACCAAGACATAGGCCCTGCCAGAGAGTACCAGAACCAGAAAGATGCAGAAGCACCTTGGCTGTCTCAGGGCTCTGGCTCAGCAAGATCCTGGCAACATCTGCTTCTATTGTCTGCTGAGTTGCTTGTTTTGGGGTAAGATAGATATGCATAGGGTATGTAGTGTGCAAAGACCTATTGCTCGTTTTTCTTCACATGATTTGTGGCTTCAGCTCCCTTTGCAAGGCCCAGCTTGCATTCAACCCTGGGAGACGAAAACCACCCTGAAAACAGGGAAAGTCTAAATCAAATCTTCTGACAAGACTAAATGGGACACTCATGAAAAGCAGAAAGAAATGCTTATGCACCTGTGCTTAACAGGTATATATCTCTCTGTGAATAAAAGTAGAAGTACATTTTTAAAAAACTCCTGACAAAAGGACTGGAATTAGTTCTGGAAACAGGTTCTTAGAGAATGGTGGCAAAATCCTCCTGGAGTTTTCCCATGCCATGGTAAGTGAGTTTCAGCAGGAGTAACAGGCCATGCAAGTGCATCTGTAAATTAATGACTTACAAGTTACTAGGTGTATTGTAGACTGAAATAAGAGAGTGCAAGCAATGTTTGACATTGTCTTTAAAGCTGATTTAAAATAAACTGGAGCACAATTCTGAAGAAGAGTTCAGCAAAACCTTTTCAATATGTCAGACAGACTAGGTTTTACTGTTTCACTTCCCAGAAGAGGCATGGTTGCTCTCTAATTTCCAGGGGAAAATCACATGTAATATAATCCTTTGGTAAAAAGGACAGTCCTCAGGATGCAAAGGAAAACAAACTTCATTCCACAGGCAAAGGTTAAACAAAAATTCTACTATTAGAAAACATATCCAATCTTCAGATATTAACAGAAAGAGGGAATTACAGCTACAATAAAAATAAACCAAGAAAAAAGAAACAAACAAACATGTTTTTCTTCTGGAAAAAAGTAATATTCTGTCCAAATAATGAAGGGAACTTCCAGCCTTTTTTTTCCTTTTTTTTTTTTTTCAATTTTTTAAAGAGCTTGAGTAAGTGGTAGATGTTCTAATTTCTCCCATTCACAATCTGGTGATGGGCATCTCTTTTTTTCCTGCTGGCACATGATTCCCTCCGTCTGTCCCAACTCCAAAGTCCACACACATAAAATCAGCCTCTGCGAAGCAGCAGGATGTGACAAACAGCTCACTTTTATCTACCAAGACCAATGAAATATGAAGCTTGCATGTAAAAAAGCATTAAAACATGTGTCCAAAACCAAAACTGATCCTACCATATGTTTTGAGGCTTTCACCACACAGTACCACCAAGTAAGAACATATTTTCCTGCCTAGGAAGGCAGTTTTTTCCACATCAGCTTAGTGCCTCCGTTGTTTTGGCAGGAGCACATTCATTGTGCTTCTTCACCTTATTTCTTCATGGTGTGTATGTTCACTGCATTTTGTCAGCTAGAGCATTGTTTTTCAGAGCCTGTAACCTGACCACTTCCCAGGAAGCCCGTAATAGCAGTCACGCCCTAGCTCATGCTTATCATGTGTGAACCGCAACATCTTTGGGTCTTTAATACTAATCAACCAACCAAATAATAAATTAGATTTAAAGGAAAATCTTTGGGGAGGAAAGAACAGATTTGATTTAATTACAATGACATATCTTGATTATTTTTTGTATTAATACTAAGAATCTGCACTTAAACAAGTAATTTTTGTCCTAATAATTAAGATCATTTGTCCATACAGGTAATTTCCTGCCTGAAACAGAGGCTGTTGCTGTGCGAAGGTGGAGGGCTGAGCCAGTGAGAGTGGGAACAGAGAGACAGCTTCTCATCACAGCATTGCCCGCCTCCCACGCAGGAATGCACCTCCTTCGCAACAGCAAAACCTTGTTGCTGATCACTCCAGGATCACCTGCAATGCCTGCTTTAATGCTATGAGCATGTGTAAGGGCTCTTGGGGGGGAAAGCCAGTGGGTATGCCAAGTTTCTGGGGTGTCGGGAGGAAAACCTGGAGACTCAGAGCAAAGCAGCAGAGCAGGACGTCCGCACAGCTCCTCTTGTCTCCCACCATTCCTCTGGCACCTGTGAACTTACAGATGAGCCCCACAGAAATGCTGGGACAAGCAAGGATCTCTGTTACACTACCCACTGGCAGATATGACCATTTCTTGCCTGTGAGACTGGAACACCCAAACCCCGCGTCCCTCGTCTCTCATCTTTACTTAGGCAAAGATCCCATGTGGGAGACGCGTATGAAAAAACACATAAAAGCATTTGAGATATTCCCATAAAGCCTACACTGGCATTTAAGAAGAGGTTGGGCAGCCCTCCAGCTGTCCTTGCTCCTGCATGAAGAGGGTGGACTCCATGACCTCTCAAGATCCCTTTCAGAGCTTCCCCTCTGTGTTGACGCTTATAATTACTGGACCATGCCTGTATTTGCACTGTTTCACTAGAATGATGCTCACATATTTTGTAAGGACATGTGCACCATCAAGGCAGTTGTATTATTATTATTACTATTATTATTATTATTATTATTATTATTAT
>NW_008794003.1:1817622-1830729 GCF_000699145.1 Aptenodytes forsteri
TTATTATTACTATTATTATTATTATTATTATTATTATTATTATTATTATTATTATTATTATTATTATTATTATTATTATTATTATTATTATTATTATTATTATTATTATTATTATTATTATTATTATTATTATTATTATCCCAGTTATTATTACTAACTTAAGGACTGCTGAAAGATGGATCATGGCTCCTCAGGAATGTGAATAATGTTTTTCTCAGGAGCTTTGACGGCCCAAGCAGTATCTGCAAATGATGGAGAGGAACGAACCAGCCACAGCAGAGAAACAGCTGCAGAAAAATACAAACCTATTAACTGCAGCACCACCAAGTGTCAGCATTGAAAATACCACATATTGAGAAAATACCAAATTTCTACAGGAACTGTGAGAGCGAACATTTAAAAAAACTTGTTGGCATCTAAATGAAAACAGTTTAATTTTAAAAGTTTTTGAAAAGCTGTGTCAATGTCTGGAACCTGTAAGCCTTCTTCCAAGTGTCAAGATACGTTATGTTGTGTCAAAGTAATATTAGCACTTTCAGGAAATAAAACATATTTCCAATTAATAAGGAAATACTTTAAATAGGAATTTAGATTTAAAACTTCTCAACATTTTGAATGGGTAAATATTTGTTAACTACATACACACAAGCACACACACAACTAGTCAGCAGCTGTCATACACTGCGATCTTTGCAAGAGTCACAGCTTTCAGCAGGGGTGGGGGCTTGCTTCACCTAACAGGGACGGGCACAGCACGCAGCAACCACCAACAGATGCTATTTCAGAGAATATCTTTCTCTTTTGTAAGTGTGTTATATTGTTGTAGGTGTGTCAGGGCCTTGTAGACATAGCTCCCTTCTTGTATTAGAGGACTCGATTGCACCTGGGTCTCGAGAGTCACAGCCTCTGGCCACATGCTGATGTGTCTGGATGTCCCCTCAGTGCTCTGGATCAGAGGAGATGGGGCATTGCCAGCAGCTCCAACGGAGCTAGGTACATGCTTTTGCCTTGTCAACAACTGTCAAGGACTACATATCTATGACATCACCACCTTTTTTTTTCAGGGTGTAGTAAGCAAAAACAACGATTGATGGCTTTTTTGATTTCCAAGCAATGTGAGATTCTCAGTCCCTTACTGTTAGCATTTATCTATAGGTGCCTTTATATGCCACACAAGACAAGCCAAAGAAGTGTCCTTCTGCTCCTCAGAGCTGGCTGTGCTGGTTGATCTGAGATCAAAATCTTCAGCAGGAATGGAGAGACATAGCACTTCTAGGTAAACCAAAGAAACCCTCATAACCCGTGTACTTCCATGGTACATTTTGACAGTAAAGCACTAGCTATTTTTTTGTGATTTTTCACATCCTAATTTGCCTTGTCTGGCTGCAGCCGCACTCTGCTGTTCATGCCAGTGCTGGTAGCTCTACGCACCCCTGCTGAGCATCTCTTCCCTGGCAGGGCTGGGAGAAGGGGAGCGCCATGCTACCATGGCTTCCTGGCCCACGCTCAGCTTGGGGCTGCTCCGGCTGCCTCGCCCCTGCAGCAGGCTGCTGCAGGAGCACATCCTTGACCTAATTAATTATGTCATGTTTGGGAATGGGACATAGGCTCCCAAGTCACTTGTGTAAGTCTGAAAATATTACCGTAGCTCATGTGTGAAAGCAGAGCTCACAGCTGTGGAAAGGAGAGCGCTGAGGACAAAGCCCCATCTCAGAGTGCTGTGGCCAGGCGAGATGAGCTGGAGACCACTGTACTTGGCACTTTCATTGGGGCCTGCATCCCATGGATATCCACAGGAGCCTGGAAATCACCAGCACCTGCTGATCTGTGTGTGTGTGTGTTTTCTGGATGTGGATTCCCCTTCCTGTTTTTCAGAGACAGGTTCAGGCATGGATGTGTCAGCTGGCTTCATGACTGCATGAAGCAGTGGGAAGAGTTCTCTCTCTCTTTATTTCTCATATTTCTGATTGTAATCATCTTGATCATGATTTGCTTAAAATGCAACCACATACATGCTCCCTCCTCTGGTTAATCCTGGTTCTTCTGGTGATTTGCACAAATAAGAGTCCCATGGCAAACGCCAATAATCACTTGTCCTGCTGAAAGCCCTCAGTGAAAAATGGGCAGCATGTAGCACCCACTACCAAATGCTATGTCATAGCAAGCCGTTCAATGGCTAATGGCTACTAAAATGATCATGTAGGCCAAGCACCACCTGCTGCCCAAAAAAATTAAGCTCTTTAAATCTGTAACTACCAACCCCAAGCTAACTGCATCAGGCTTCATCAAATAACCTGATCAAAGTCTGAAATAACCTGAGGAGACCTTGCAAGAACACAATGTAAACCTGGTCCTGCAGGCCTTATTCTCTCATACCCTCCTATAGCCTTCACAAAAGCATAGCAGCACTATTCCTGCCCCAAAATTAAGAATAAGGCATTCAGATTCATAAGACCAGTCCTCAGACGATCTCCTGTGATTTTGCCAAACACAGCAGGAAAGACATCTCTGTAAACCTTATTTTCTTAGCTCCTTGTGTTACACTTACTCTTAGTTTTCAAGAAAGCTCAAGACCACCTATGATTCCTGCAAAGTAAGAATAAGATATTCAAATTCAGCCTTGAACTTGCCGCAGAGTATCCTACAGACCAGAGAGGGAAATGTGCTTGTCAGTATTTCGTGTCCCTCTAATCCTACCTGTAACCGTAACTGTAACCCCATAAAAGGGAACACAAGACTTGCCTGGAAATCGAGAGTAAAGGCATTCAAATCCCTTCCTATGTGACTGTCTTGAAGGACCTCTGAAGTCACCACAAGGAAATGTTGCTGGGATCTGATTTTCCTAAACTTGACCTGAACTGCCCTGTTGCCCAGGTAGTTTGAATAAGACCATTAAATGTCTTCAGACCTACCTTCCCTTTACCTCAGGAGCCTTACCACATATAACAGGAAAGATATCTCCAAATTATCTTTTCCAAACCCTAAACTGAGTCGTAACTGTCAGCCTACAAGAGCTTAAACACCTATGGCTCCTCCAAGTTTAATAACCAGGTATTCATACATGACTGTACCAATCTCATGGCTTTGCAAAATCTGGCAGAAAACCCACTTCTGCAACACTTATTTTCCCAGATTCTAAACTTAACCTTAACCTCAACCCCTCCTTTAGATTTATGAAACTTCAAATATTACAAATAAAGCATTTCTCAGGGCCAGTTCACGGCTTATCTCCAAGAAACTTACTAAACACAGGAGGAAAACATGCCCCTGCCCCAGACCTTACTTTCCAAACTTGCTTTGTGCTCAGCTTTCCAGGTTTAAAGCCGTCCCAAAACCAGCTACTCGAATAGTCTATAATGTTCTTCAGCCGCGACACGGTCTGCTGCGCTGCCAGGGAAAGGCTGAGAGTCTCCCCAAGCAGAGGGGGACAATCTTTGAAGTGTCCAGACGGCATTTCTAAGACGACGGCTCTCCCTCGGGCGTCGCGGGGTTTGGGGCGGGCTCAGCCCGGCTGCCGGGCGGGTTTCCCCGCCGCCCGGGAGATGGAGCTGCGCGCCCGGCTATGCCCGGAGCTCCCCGCCGGCGCTCGGGACCGCTCCCGGAGGTGCGGTAAAGAACAGCCTGCAATTATCTAAAGCCTAAGCTGACTGCTTTACGCCGGCTTATTACTTTATAGCAATTAGTTGCGGTGCGCGAAGCGCTACGGGCCGATAGCTGTAGATCTACAACCTGTCCGTGTCACCACCGGTTCAGCCAGTAGCAGAACTGAGCTCCGACCAGAAGTAAAGCAGCAGGTGAATAATACGGAAAATACCATTTTTCAGTTGATAAGGATCTGAAAAAGAAAGAGGAATTTAGCAAGGGAAACGGAAAGCAACACAGTTCTCACGCGGTGATAGCAAAGAAACAAAATGTGATATTCAAACGGGAGGAAAACAGCCCAAATTCATCCAAAAATACATTGAGATTGATTTTTTCAAGAGGCACACTACATGAAATACAACATGTTAAAGTTGTTTACTAAGCTAAACAGATGCAACCCCCTAACTAAACACTAAAATCACATGTAAAAATAATCTTAAAAAATCACTTGAAAAACAAAAGCTAAATTTAAAAAAGTATAAAAGTATTTCACTGAGACATATGTGAATTAACATCATTTAAATAAAGCCAGAATAAAACCAGAAGATGTCTTCCTGGAGCACAGAGAAAACCCCTAACAAGAATAGGTAACGTGTAAGAAATGAATAACAGATGGACCAACTGGAGGATTGCGCTTAGTGTAATTAACAGTAGCACTTACCGGTAACGGTTAATGGTCCTATACCACCACACATCCCAAAACAAAGCCTGATCAGAGATGCATCAGAAGACATGAAGTGAACCCTGAGGCTTATGTGCCATTTGGATCATGTTGAAGACATTTTCATCATTCATGAGAAACCACAGCTATTGGAGAGAAAGAGATATGAACAAGTTTCCATCTTGTAATCTCTATATTTTCTGTAATAATTACTCTTTTCCACCAAAATATTATATATTGTTAATTTTTTCTTGTCTGTCTCTAACTGCTACTGACTCTGAAGTATTTACACCCCTTCAGCTGCCATTCAATTGTAGGAACCTATCTGAAATCACTGCTTTGCATGATTTGCAAAGATTTTCAGATCATGCTTTGCATGATTTGCAGGAATCTGCTTCTACTAAAATTCAGAATGAAGCCAAAAAAATGTTTAATATTTACCAGATATGTCTTTAAAAGGTGAAAAAGTTCATGTCACTAGAAGATAATTTGTATTTTCCACTAAAATTTAAAAGATAAGTTTCCATGTGATGTTGTAGATCTGCCTTTTTTCAGTCAGAAGTACAGCTCTATTCAAAGTGACTTGATTGTCTGGTCAGAAAACAGCAATTATAAGTGATAATTCTCAGAAAACCCTTTTTTGCTCGTAAGGTCTTGTATTTGAAAGCTCAGCAGCGTTGTAGTTTGATAAGAGGACTTACTTGAGAAAATGGCAACGGGTTTGTAGGTAATAGGCAAACTAAAAAGATGGCATTGACTAGGTATGATGGTTGGTTGACTTTTAGCCTCTTCACCATCATGCTTGAGAACAAAATGGGAAAAAAAAGACAAGTCTTTCCTAAAAACAAATGTTATCTTTTGAATTCTTTTATATTCACAAACTCAAAGCATTTGTGAATCTGAGTTTTCCTCTTTCTAGGGCCTATCTGTAGGAAAGGTTCTTCCAGTGCCACCTTCTGGTAGGCATGATCATCAGGAAGACTGGCACTGAAGCTGATGTAGGGGTGAGAAGATCTAATGTCAACATAGATATTTATTTCTGGCAACTTATAAAACAGAATGACACAATCTAATGGCAGAGGTTTTTTTCTGCATATGATTTGTATCATTTGTACCGCTCATTGTTATCCTTCAATACATACACATATACAAATTTACTTATAAACAAATAAATGGAGCACATGGAGCATTGCTATTTCATGTCTAGAATATGTGAGAAAGATTTTCATTCAAACAAATGTGAAAGTGAAAATAGATTTTTAAGGGGAGTTAGCTTGCTTATTTTCACCATCTAATAAATATTTGCTCTATTTAGTACACAATAAAAGGACATACCCATCTTCTCTGCCAGACAAAACAGAGAAGTTTTGCAAAGGAGAAGAGTGTCTTTATCATCACTTTATTTTCTGACTTTACAGCAACCTCTCTGTGCCATCTTCAAGGATATATGTGCTGAGATGAACTGAGGACGGAGGTGGAAAGAAAGAGAAACTTGTGCTCAGATATTACTGCAATTCCAGAGGAGAACCGAGCATCCATAGACAGAATCCTGCCCCCGTGTATGGATAGCACAGTCCTGGATGACAAACACAGGAGAACATTCAGGAGACACCGACACTACTGCTGTGAGCCTGACGGCCCCTGCAGACTGTAGAGCACAGTGGTACCTCTCTGCGCATTTTAATTGTGCAAGGCAACTGGCAGCTGGTATAAATTGGAGACATTCTTCATCTTCTCTAATTTATTAAGAAACTTGATTGGGAATGCAGTAGTTAAATGGGTACAGAAATAGCTTTAAGTTACCTCGTTTCGTTGCCTCCCCCACTCCTCCCACTCATCTGCACAGCACTGCCCTCATCACCATTCATCTCTCCACAACGGCAGTAATATGCCTAAGTGAACTTCTGTGCAGGTGCTCCATTTCTTTTCTACTGCCTGTGTATTTGATCAAATCTATTTTTTCACTTCATTTCATATTCTAATACCTATATTTCATTGAAGGCTTCTTTTCAGTCCCTTGTAAACAATCTCATACCATGGTCAAGAATATTATCTCCAATTTGCATCTTAACGCAAACAAATGAAGATGTGTTCTCTTGCAGTTAACTAGAAACAAACCAAAAAAAGCCTTGCTTAAGTTCATGGTGTTTAACATAAGGCTGACTTAACAATTCCAGGCATTTAAAGAAAAGAGGTTTTCTTCTGTTTATAGAAAGGATTCATAGAAGATATTAATTTTGTAATCAAATAAAAGTTAGCATTAAGGTTGTTAGAAACAAGCCTTTGGCTGAAAGTGATTGTACATTGATCATGTTGGCTGCACCTTGGAAGGAGGAGTTAGCTGCAGAGATGCAAGAAGTCCTGTGTCACTAGTGATGGATCCTGAACACAACGTTCTATGAGTCTGATATTGACTCTTGCATGTTTCTTCCCAAATATCGCTTAGTGAATCCTTTTACAGAACCCCCTCCAACCTGGTGTGCAAGACCATCAGTATCTCGCTGGATATTTTCTCCCCCATAGAGCTTGTTAGTTTGGTTTCTGACTAAAACAATACTGTTGTCCAGATGAGTGAAAGCTACCATCTCTTCAAACTGAAAATGTAGATCTAAGCAGACTTCTGCTGTCTGTCCTTCAGACTGAACTAGCACAGGTGACACATGAGGGTGAACTCGGAGTGAGAAGGAAACACATTGCAGATGGACATGGGTCCATGGGTGTGGATGTGCTGTGGGTAGGATGACATGGGCTTAAGTCATCCCGGGAGACTTCAGCCTTGCTGAAGATCACTGAACTGATCTCAGGGATCAGTTGTTCAGAGATCCAAACTAGGATAGGCAGGAATTCCCTTCTGCCGCTGGCTGATTCCTACAAAGCTAAAAACAAGGAGAAGGACAGAATAGTGTAAACATAGTAACACAATGCTCCTGTACTGGACCGGATCAAAGGTTCATCTAGCCTGCTAATCATGTTTTCAGCAGGTCCATCCTGGATGGTTTAGCAAGGAGGAGAAAATGGTGCAGTTCCACCAGACACGATGGCTCAATGCAGTACCTCATGGCAGCAGAAAGAGCGGAGGGTCTCCTCCCACTCCCTTTTCCCCTCTCCCCCTGTCTTTATTCTGCTCCTGGCTGCGCATTCCTGCCCCTTACCCTGCATTTGTGAAGGTGTTTGTCAGGTCTTCCATGAGCCAATGTAACCTGTTCAGTGACGAGGAGTTTTCTAAACTGAGTCTCACAGGCACCAGATCTGGTTCAGGAGATGGAGCAGACTACACCGACCAGAGCAAAGGGAAGAGAGAAATAGAAAAGGAGGCAGAGGGAATGACCCCTCCTGCCTTGAGCAGCAACAAGCTGTTACATTTATCTGGCTGCACACGAAAAGGCAGCAAAAATGAAGTGTTTGTCTATTTCAAAAGCTCGGTGAGATAATGCCCTGCTTCTAGCTCTGTAGCCTTGTGAGCTAGATGTGTAAGTAATCACATTAGTTCTACTGAGATCCCTCACATGCTTGACGTTACGTGTGCACCTACATTGTCACATTCGGGCTTATTTTCTCAGAACGAAGCCCTTAATCAAAGGGCGGGAATATGACAGTGCTGCCGACTGACAGCAGCTGCAGCTGCTTAGAGTTCACAGCTCTGACATGCACTTGGTCACATCAGCTATTGAATGAGCTACCTCAAAATTTCAACAGATAATTTGAAATCAAGGCAATCCAAGAAACTTACGACTACTTGTGGATATATAATAGAAGAAATGGACTATAAATTACCTATGAACTTCATTATATGCCTGACACCAACTGAAACTGCCAAGGGTCTCTAATTATATCTATATTTTATCCTTTTCAAGCATAACTTAATATTGAAATACAAATTTCTCAGAGGTAGAGATTCTTGCTATTGTGAACCTTGAACCTATAGTTAAAAAAGAAAAAGAGCTGACAGTTGCTTTTGAATTCTGGAGGGATTTTTTTTTTTAGGTGAGACTTCTCCCTCTAAATCAAAATTAATTTCAATTCATTTCGGAAAGAATATGTAGTTCTTGTATTTACTGATAGCTTTGCAGAGCACCAGTCTATCTAGAGATGACATGGATATGGAAGAATTACAGGTGATAGTTTGAAATAGATCTTTAAAAAATACATCTTAATGGTATGCTCTATATTTCTGCTTCCACTAACGCTTCCAGTCAATTTTTAAAGATGCTAGGTCTCATTCTCCATTGCCCTGCTGTTGGTTTTGAGGTTTTCTGTGTTGCCAAAAAGATTCTGCCAAATACCACAGCATGAAGTGCCAGGATAAAAGTACAGAAATGCAAAAATCAGAGTTTTGTTCTCCACTGCTTTATACTTCATATTGTCAAACACAGCTCTGCAAGCCACCTGAAGAGTGATCAGGTGAGAACTGTCCACTCCCGTCAGGAGGGTAGGTTTAACACCTACTTTCAACAGTGACTGTGCTCTGCAAAACAGTGGAGAGGAGGGTTATTCACGTGTTCTTGTACAAGTGAACATAAACAAGTGGATGCTCTAGCAAACTGACAATAAACTACTAACAAAGGGCCAGATGCTTTTATCCTCTTACAAGGGTGAAGAGGGAAAAAATGAGTAAATATTTATATTATCATAGTGGTGTGTAACTGAAGCTCAGATGTGGAGGAAATAATGATTTACCAGCATGTTCCTCCTCTCTTGGAAATCCACATAAACCAAGCAAAGGTACTGCAGTGAGAAAAAAATTCTAATGGAAGAACTAAGCCAGACGAGAGAGCTACAGGTTTTCGGGATGTACTTTTCTCTGGGCTCGGAAGATGACTAGCAGAGAGCAATGCTTTCCTGGGCAAGAGTCACCACAGATGAATACGAAAGGTCTACCTGGGCACATGAGAGAAGCGTATGTGCATTGTGGTACATCTGCTTCAGCCCCAGCACCTCAGAAATCTTCTCTCCTAGAGCCTTGGGCTAAAGCTCTGTGTTCAGGACCTCTCCCTGCAAGATGACTCCAGCCAGAACATCCTTAGCTATTGTGTCACTGCTCATGCCACAGCTCCACTAAGGCCAGCCTTCCTCCAAAGGGGACCTGACAGGCTACAGTGTGTAGATCATTCCTCCTCTGCTGTTTTTTTCCAGCTTGTCCACCCTCCTCCCACAATTACTTAAAGTCAATGGCCATCAGTTCTCCTACACTGAGCACCTGAACAAGGCAGGTGCTTGGACCCTTGCGCCTTCCCCACTGAAAGATCACAAAAAGTTAATTTTGCGCAAGAACTTACAATAAAATATTTTGTATTTCAGTCATAAATTTTATCCTAATGGACACTTGCCTTTGAGAGTCCTTGGAATGTCATTACAGGCTATTTATTTCTATGTTGTGCTTGGTCTCAGTCCTAGGGCCTTAATATATCTGTAACTCATTTAAGTGAATGTTAAGGTTGCCCCCAGCCAATGGAGGGCAATCAAACCACACTGCAGCAACTGAGAGTAGAACAAAGATGCTTCTTGGATGGCAAGATGCGATCTCTTCAGTGCACCTCTGGAGTGAAAGAAGGCAAAGTGCGTTATCTGATGCTCGTCCTGTCCTTTGTGGATAAGAGGTTGAGACACCACCTTGAGACACACGTCATGTGTCAGTGGAGTGTTGGGGAAAGCACACTCACAGCTGGGATGGTTAACATCCCAGGACCATCTCTGAAAAGCAGTCACATGTGACGACACATGCTCTTGGGCATTTCCTACACTATGTGAAATACCACTGGCAATCATGAGGGTAAAATGGGAGTGATGACAGGAATGGCAGAGGAAGGCAACCACTCAAAATGTTGTGCTGTATGTAATGAAGAATATCCCCATATACACTTAAAATGCTTAGCAGGAGTTTCAGTTGACTAGTTTACTTCTACAGCTGTAGAGGTTACACTGTACTGTGATGGGAAAACAATTCTTCATCATACCCAGCTCACTGTGGAGCACTTAAAGCACAGACCCAGGTGTGAACTCACTCCGAGAGGTAAAAACAAAGCCGCATTATGTAATAAGATTTAATGATTATTTGAATCTCTTTTTCCATCCCTGTGGATCATTGATTTAACCTTCCTTGTTTTGTTCTTGGGATATTGCTAAAACAAGTAACCATGTTCTGAAAATAATCAGGATCATTTTTTGTATAACCCTGTAAAAGCGTTTTGACTTTTGCTTTCTCTCTTCAAGAAAGGGACACTAAACAGAACCAGTATCTTTGCTAGGAACAGCAAAATGTTTCCAAAATGTTCAGATCAGATGGCCACAGGGAACAAATGTGTAAGCTATTGTGTGCATAGCCTGGGGTTCAACTATTATTTTCTCTCAGAGGAAAACAAAAGCAGACCTTTTAAAGCCACCACTAAGGAGATTTCTATTTAGAGAATATGCAATAACTCATATTGAGACAAGATTTTAATCTCAGCAAAGCTTTGGATAATCTGCTGGCACCTGTGTTTGCTGCTCTTCCACCCCACTGCACTGCTTAGACTGAGGGCCAAAGGCCAGATCCTGCAAGTTTGTTTGTGGCAGCGGTCCTGCTTACATGAGTGAGAGTCTTGGCAGGAGCGAGGCAAAGGTTTTTCAGGATCTGTCCCTGAAAGTGTCACCTATGAGGAAATGACACCAGTGTCATCATCTTTTATATTCCTTTGGAGCCTCTTACTCTTTTTTCCAAATACTGCGCTAGTCGACATTTGTTGTGGTACATATCGTACCAAAACATTATGCTGACTTGCTTGAAGAAATGGTGTGAAGTATAGACAACGCTGTCCGAGGGAAACAGAAAGAAAGGTGTTATCTGGGATGATTTTTGAAAGAATTGGGAAAGGTTTTTCAGATGTAGATCTAAGCTACTGGACACATCAGCCTGTGTGTGCTCTGGAGAGATTTTTATAGGGGTTTCACGGTATGAGCAAACGTTTTCAGTACTATGTAGATACCATTATGGATACTGTGGAGTCTTGTTGCTCCTGAGGCCTCTGTACCTGACTCAGATGTGAACTCCAGTTAGCAAGTGTCATGCTTGTAAGAGTTCAGTCTCTGCAGCTCAAAGAAGGAGAAAGAAATGTAAAAAAAAAATGGTTTTATGCATGATAATTTGGGCATGCAGTGAATGGTGCTGTAAAAGGAGATCACGTGGCTGGGCATAGGAAAGAAAAGAAAAAAAATCTACATCTGATGTATCTTACATAGGTTTCACCCCCTTAAAAATGAGCATTATTCATTTGAAATTTATGCATGATAATTTGGGCATGCAGTGAATGATGCTGTAAAAGGAGATCACATGGCTGGGCATAGGAAAGAAAAGAAAAAAAAATCTACATCTGATGTATCTTACATAGGTTTCACCCCCTTAAAAATGAGCATTATTCATTTGAAAGGGTTAAAAATAACATCAGATTTCTCTCATTCTTTGATTCTGTGATTCATGCTTCCCATTTTAAAGTCTCACCCTGTGAAGAGGACTGCATTATCAAGGAAAGGAAAGAGGCTTGCCAGGGACAGAAGGTAATTTCCCGTAGCAGGTGCATACAGCAGGTGGTACGCAGTGTACCTGCAACAAAAAGGTAGATTTAGGCTAAGATTTTATTTAATATGGAAAACTTATTGCATCCTGAGCCACTACTGGGGACGTGCCAAAAATCGTGTCTGCAGCATGATTTATTACGTGAAAATACCACCGAACTAATCAGTGGAGTTACTAATTAATACAAATCTGCATTTTTGCATAAGCAATTAGTGCAAAGAGAGTGCAATGAAAGAGGAAGTTTGACTCATTTAATCTCAGTGTCTATTCAAGCGGAAAGACCCACTAGGGCAAGGCACTAGGATCTACATTTGGATTTTTTTTTTTCCTTTTGATTAGTTAAAGGAACTAAAAGGTCAAATTATCAATATTTAATTCAAATGGAAATGCATTTGTTCAAGAGGAAAGAAAACACTTTATTTAAACAAGGTGGGACTCTGGGGGTAAATGCCTGGATCAAAAATAATTAGATTTTGCAGTTATAACAGCATCTAAATCCCGTCTGATAAGAATCCTTTTTCCTAATAACAGAGGTGGTTTGACACCGATAGCAAAGACTGCTGATGTTATTTAAACTCTAGCTCAAGCGGTAGCTGGCCTACCAATACAATTTAGACATTTGCTTTAATGGTACGTACTTCTCTGATTTGTTTTTTCTTTTTTTAATCCATTTGAATTATATTTTAAATCTATTGTGATTTCATAATTACGTGCACTTGACTAAAAGAGTCATTTAAAAAGCTGATAATTAAACCTTGGTGGTGATGTATTTTCCATTAACTAAATAGAAGTTTACATTTATAGAATTAAAACAACAGCAGCATTTACCTAACGGGGAAAAGCTCAATAAAATTAATACACTGAGTCTTAAGGGAAAAAAAGAGCAGAAAAGGCACCTTAGTCATTCGTACCAATTTCGAGCCCAGCTGTACATGTATCCTGGAGAGTAGCTTGTGCGATACAGGCGCGCCCCGGCACCAAGCCGGTACCAGAGCGGTATTTTAAAGCGTTATTCTCCCCCGGTGATCTCTGAGCCAAGGCAGCTGGAGCAAGCTGATCGTTGCTCGGAGTGTTCCGGGCAGCGTGCGACGCGGCTGCCCTCCCCTCCCGTCCCCTCCTCCCGCCGCAGCGTTTGGAGAGGGGCGAGCGGGGGAGCCCCGCGATGGGGCCGGGCGGGCAAACCCAAGCTGGCCCTTCCCGAGCCCGGCTGCCCGCGCCGGCAGCGGCGGCGGCCCCGGCCCCGCGGTGCGATGCG
>NW_008794003.1:1832490-1833120 GCF_000699145.1 Aptenodytes forsteri
CGGGGGCGCCACCCGCGCGGCTGCCGCCCCTCGCTTCACGCGGAGAACCGGCCAGCTTGGAAATAACAAAACGCAGCCGGCCGTCCTGCGTATTCGATTACCGAGGAGGCGAACATCGCCCGGCGTCCCCTCCTGCCGCCCCGCCAGCCCCGGGGCTATGTAGGTCACGAACAGGAGAGAAACGTTTTAAAAATAACCCGACCTGGAAAAATATCTTTCGAATCTGTCTCCGCAGGGGGGAATTATTGGTTTCGCATTTAAAACCGCATGAGGCGAAAACACATTCTTTTTTTTTCTTTTTATTGATAAAATCTCCGGATAACGCGTGCCGGTAGCAAAGCTCCCCGTGTTGTCTATCACGCAAGGGGGATATCCCCCTCGTTAAAGCGCATCTCTGAAATTTGGCGGTGTTTGCAAACTCCGCCGAGGCGTTCAAAGACTTTAAAGCCAGCGCTCATCACCTTTCATTCAAACTCCCCGTTAACCGGCGGTATTTCCATCAAAAACCCGGGGAAAGCGAAACAGCCTTTGCTCCAGACGGCAGGACAGACCGAGGGGCACAGCAGCCCTGGGACGCCGTTTCCCCCAGCACCGGAGAGAGCCACGGAGGGGAGGGGGGAGGGAGGGAGG
>NW_008794003.1:1833684-1834082 GCF_000699145.1 Aptenodytes forsteri
GGAGCCGGCGGTCGTTCCTGCCGGTGTGTGCCGGGAGCTGTGTGCGCGCACACCTGTATCCATCCATACACGCACACACACGTACATGTGTGTATACATATATGTATGTAAATGTATATGCGCCTCCATACACACATATAAATATGTATATGTGCGTCCGTCTATACACACACATAATATATATGTATATGTGCTTCCACCTATGCACCTCCTAACTTCCAGCTCCCTCTCCTGCGCGGTGGGCAGCCGCCACGGTCCCCCCGGAGGCTGCGCCCCGCGGGCGGGCGGCATTGTTCCTGTGCCCGGTGCGACCGGGGGACGGTCGCGGCCCCCCACAAAAGGCCCCCGCGGGGAGCGGAGGGACGATGTCCGTCTGCGGCGGAGGGGTGTAAGGAGAC
>NW_008794003.1:1834879-1835726 GCF_000699145.1 Aptenodytes forsteri
TCACCACCATGACCTCGTACAGCGAGAGCGGGCTGATGGGCGAGCCCCAGCCCCAGGGCCCCCCGAGCTGGACGGACGAGTGCCTCAGCTCCCAGGACGAGGAGCACGAGGTGGACAAGAAGGAGGAGGACCCGGAGGGTCTGCACGCCGAGGCCGAGGAGGACTCGCTGCGGAACGGCGAGGAGGAGGACGAGGAGGACGACTTGGACGAAGAGGAGGAAGAAGAGGAGGAGGAGGAGGACGACGACCAGAAGCCCAAGAGGCGGGGCCCCAAGAAGAAGAAGATGACCAAGGCGCGCATGGAGCGGTTCAAGCTGCGGCGCATGAAGGCCAACGCCCGGGAGCGCAACCGCATGCACGGCCTGAACGCGGCCCTGGACAACCTGCGGAAGGTGGTGCCCTGCTACTCCAAGACGCAGAAGCTCTCCAAGATCGAGACCCTGCGCCTGGCCAAGAACTACATCTGGGCGCTCTCCGAGATCCTGCGCTCGGGCAAGAGCCCCGACCTGGTCTCCTTCGTGCAGACCCTCTGCAAGGGCCTGTCGCAGCCCACCACCAACCTGGTGGCCGGCTGCCTGCAGCTCAACCCGCGGACTTTCCTCCCCGAGCAGAGCCAGGAGGTGCCGCCCCACGTGGCGGCGGCGGGCGCCCCCTTCCCGGCCCACCCCTACCCCTACCAGTCGCCCGGTCTCCCCAGCCCGCCCTACGGCACCATGGACAGCTCCCACCTCTTCCACCTCAAGCCGCCGCACGCCTACGGCGCCGCGCTCGAGCCCTTCTTCGAGAGCGGCCTGGCGGAGGGCGCCAGCCCCGCCTTCGACGGGCCGCTCAGCCCGCCCCTCAGCGT
>NW_008794003.1:1835838-1837526 GCF_000699145.1 Aptenodytes forsteri
CGCCGCCTCCCGCTGCGAGATCCCGGTCGACGGCCTGGCGCCCTACGAGGGCCACCCCCACCACGAGCGGGTCCTCAGCGCCCAGCTCAACGCCATCTTCCACGACTGAGCCTCCCCCCGGGGGAGGGAGAGGGGAAGAGCCGAGCCCGGCCGCCCGCCGGCGGCCACCGCCTTGTTTACAGGGGGCAGCCCGGCGGGTCCCGCCGCTGCCCTCGGGGGCCGCCGCGTCCCCGCTCGCCTGCTGTCTTGCTTCCGCTCCTCGGAGCGACGCTGTAAATTTGGGGTAGGGGCACTGGGATCGCGTCAATTACCTGATCGGGATAACAAAATCACAAGCAATAATTAGGATCTATGCAATTTTTAAACTAGCGATGGGCCAATTACAAAATATATATGAAATCTATATTTTTCAACCAGCGTTTTACTACTTGTTACCTTTCCCATGCTGAATTATTTTGTTGTGATTTTGTACAGAATTTTTAATGACTTTTTATAACGTGAATTTCCTATTTTAAACCATGCAGCTTCATCAATTTTTATACATATTGGAAAGGTAGAATTATATCTAATTTATACAAAATAATTTAACTAATTTAAACCAGCAGAAAAGTGCTTAGAGAAGTTATGTTGCCTTAGCACTTCTTTCCTTTCAAATAGTTGAAGAACAAAAAAAAAAAAAATGCATCCGGGCAATTTCTTTCCCATGAAAGTCTCTTTTTTTTTTTCTTTTTTTTTCTTTTTCTTTTTTTTTCTTTTTCCTTTCTCCCCTACAACAAGAACCAGATCCCCTAGGTCTTGAGAAGATATAAGAACGAGAGACTTATTTTCTATTAAAACATATCAATTCAACACATTACTTGCACAAACTTGTATATAAAGATTATAAGCAAATGCCAACACCCTTTTTAAATCGAAAGCTGCTTGACTATCACATACAATTTGCACTGTTTCTTTTTAGTCTTTGAACCCCCTGGCATTCCGTGGTTTTTTTGAAGAGAACTTGAAGATGTTAATGTTTCCAGGCGATATAAATGCATGATTTTATACATGTTCACACAATCCGTGGTTGTCATATGCTCATCTTATAAATCGGAACCTAAAACTAATCAGGTTGTTAAAGTCGGGCTATATACCTATTGTAGTCGATTAGTACGGTAGCTTGAAACAAATCCAAACCATTTAATCCGTAATTAGAACAATAGCTATTGCATGTACAATGCAGTCCAGAATAAGTGCTGTTTGAAATGTAACGCTGGTTCAACTGGAATCAATCTGTACTGTAATTTTGTTTGTAATCCTGTATATTATGGTGTAATGCACACTGGGATTTTAGAAAAACATCCATCCTTTGGCAACAACTTAGTATTGAACATTTGGTCGAATGTTGCATTTCTCCTTAAATGTGATTATTATTTTTTTTTTTCTTAGTGTAAGTAATTCCTATGGGATTATTGTTTTATGCGGATAGCTCATGAAAGGTGCAACACTTATTATTTGTAGAATAAAATTGGACTAAAAAAAGGACACGGATTCTTTACTTACGTTGAGGGGTTCCGGGGGAAGGGGGGGTGGATTTTGTTCGTTTGTTTACAGCGAAACTGGCCATTTGCAATGCTGATTTGTTGAAGTAGGGAAACGGGGGCAGAAACGCCGTTCGCCGGGGAGCTGCGCCTGCCGGTTTGGGCTGC
>NW_008794003.1:1837658-1838140 GCF_000699145.1 Aptenodytes forsteri
CCGGGCCGGTACACGGGGAAAATGCTGTTTCGGCCCCGCCGGCAGCAGGTGCTCCTTCCCCCCGCAAGCCAGTCCTGGATCCAGCGCTATCGATTCGCCGTCTCCCCCTCTTCCCAGACGCGAAACGTGTTTCTCTAATCGTCACTGAGTATTCTGGGGCTTAAGAAACCCGGAGAGACAACCTGCGGGAGAGCAATTCCCCTAATACCAGGAACAATTATCAACAGGTCTTCGCCTCCGACCCTCAGAAACAGGTTTAAGACGTTCCCTGAAATACCTTATATGAAGCCTGTCACAAAGCAGAGGTATTTCATAAATATTTCACTTAAGTCCAGCAGAAAGTGAACAGGCTCTCCTGTGGATAAGGGCATTTTTCACACAAGCTACTGACGTCTATTTTAAAAGGTGTTTATAGTTACAGAAATCCAACGCGTAAGCGTTGCAAACCTGCATTGGTGCTGCAGCACCCTTACGGCCAGTCT
>NW_008794003.1:1838666-1840539 GCF_000699145.1 Aptenodytes forsteri
CCCTTACGGCCACAGTCTTCCGCTAAAAACACGCTGAAAATCAATTGCGACGCCGGCTGATGCATTTTGCAGCATCCTCCGGCGTTTTGCCCGAGCCCGCAGCTCCGCACTCCAAAACTGTTGCTGAATCTGAAAAGGAAGAAAGCAAAAGGCAACTTTTCAAGCACCCGATTAACCTTTCCCAGTCAGTGGCAACACAGCTAAATATACCCTAGATAACTCGGGGGGGGGGAATGAATGACAATTTTTCAGATAAAATTGAAAAAGCTGACCCAGGCTTACTCACCTTTTGGTTACGCACCTTCTTCTTAAACATAAAGATTCTTCTAGTCAGTCAAGGGGCAACTCACATGCCACCATCTTTTATTCAAAGGCAGGCACAGATGTTCCTTCTGCAGGGGAGGTTTTAATTTATGAAAATGATATTGTTTATGCATGAATGCACTCTGCATAACACACAGTACTTCCATCTGATGAGAGAAATACCACAGAACCAGTGCCAATGTCAGGAACATATTCTGCAAATTTAGTTGCTTAAATGTTTAATGAATATTTGGAAGGCATTTCCAAACCACAAGAAACCTTTTCAATTACCTTTTCTTTTTCCATGGTTAATAACAAAATTCAACTCCTCTAGCCAATGCAATTTACTTAAAAGATCTACCTAGGCTATCTGAATGTTTGCTACTGCGATACTTTAGAGAAAATAATATTTTAATGTTATGAGCAACCTAATAAGGAAAAATAATTAGGCATTTTGGTAACTAGAGGCTCCATTTTACAAATCACTTGTGAGTTTTGTTATTGCAATTAGTTTAGTTTTTTTTTCCCCTACCCTTATAAAATATTGGACTTTTTTTTCCCCCCTTTAGCTGCTGCTTCTGATGCCTCCATGATATTTATTTTTTCTTTCTGTTAATATCAAGCCGAATCTTGAAATCTCTGCTCATGACTCCCACAGGAAGGTCTATCAAGGTCTCTTTCAAAAGGAAAGAATTACTCACACTGTTCCTCTCCTATGAACATATCGCTAATTAACTAAGGCTATAGTGGGATTATCTCACTTCTGCATGCGGAGGAAACTGGGGTTGAGTCATACCCACACACATACTGGGTCATCCAGCAGAGGCCTAGGACTCTTTTTATGGCTTGTTGGGACCAGTGGCCTTTCCCTTCTTCTTTATGCCGTACTTCTGACAGCAGAAATTGTTCTATCACCAGCGCCTGCTTGAGAAGACCCCGGTGAAATCTCTGCAGGAACAGTGCACGAGTAAGTCACGACTTGCAGCTTTTCCCTTCTTGGTTTTCTGAAGCAACAGAAGAGGGTCCGGAAGTTGTGGACTCATCATTGCCTGTGATACAGCTGAGGCCCCAGCTATGACAGAGGGGTCTGAAATGGTGGAATTCCAGGTCACAAACACAAGATGTCAGAGAGGCTGAAAACTCAGCTTTTACCTAGCCGGAATGAAAAAAGAGCCTCAACATCATCAGACTTCAGCCCAGTGCCTTCAGGAGGACTCCCCAAGTGAAGGGAAGTAGATTCAAGGAGAACCAAGATTCCTGAATTCACCAGAAGACAACAGAGCATCGCTTTCTCCAGAAGATACTGTTCCAGAATTTTAATAAAGTAATATTAAAAAACAACATACAATTCCAGAGGTAATAGGAATTAACAGAAATAATTTTAAACTAAGACTTGAGACCAAGTAAAACAAACCTTTTCTATCATCTGTAACAGTAAAAATTCTTGCAATTATTTCAATATTGTAACTGATCAAAACTGGATCGACCGTGACCTTAATGATTGCTTTCGACGTATTAAAAAAATAATGAGTCTCCCTTTTTTTTTTAAACAACACAGTGCTTCTGTGCA
>NW_008794003.1:1840644-1846966 GCF_000699145.1 Aptenodytes forsteri
AGAGTTAAATTCCATTCTCTTGTTTAAATATATATTATCTAAAGATAAAAAACCCAAACAAAACCCACTAAAATCTCACACAATCATATTGCGGAAGAACTTACAGAAATGAAAACTTGGAGTTCTGCCTGGTGCTGTATCAGGGAAAATATGCAGAAATTGGTCTTTGTTTTTATTGACCAAGATGGGTTGTATGGTAATTATTTCAGAAATTATAAATGGTCTACACTCTTTCCTTAGCTGAAAATCCCACCTTACAAAAAGCCTTGAAAAACATAGTACATGAATATGTGTTAAAACAGTGAGCTGAAGATCTACAAATAGACTGTTCTTTAAATATGTACATAAGTTTTTTAAATAATTCATATATGTATTTAACAAACTGTCAGAAGCTATGCAATACAAAATTAAAACTGACAATGCTCTCAAAGCATTCTCTTAAGTATTTAGGTTGCCTACAGGGTATGTAAAACATAGAATATCAGCCCTGGCTTTCAGTTTCCCAGCTTGCAGTAGTTTACAGCAGAGAGTTAACTGCATTTTTTATGAAATAAAATAGAAGCAACTAAGATTTACACTATTTGCCAACATTTTGGTGAAAGAACAATAGAAAACAAGATTCAGAGTAAAACTTATCGCCTTAAAAAGATAGCATATCAACCTTAATGCAAAGAAAAAAATAAAATGTCTTCTGGTCAACACATTCTCATTTTATATTCCTTCCCGTTATCACATTTTCCTCTATTTTGAATAAGATCAGTTTCAGCTCCTGGTGCTCACAGGAATGACTGCAACTTCAGACTCCATTCTTGCTGCTTCTTATTCCTGCATAATAATTTCACTCATTCTTGTTCTCTTCTTTGCAGAGATTTGTCCATCTCCACAACTTCAGACTTTCTTTTCCTTAACTGCTCTTCTTTTTCTCTCTTTTTTTTTAATGTTTTCCTTCTCCTTTTCAGACATACAGAAATATGTCTAGTAATAGCAATGCTCACTTCTATAGACTATTGGTGCCTTTTTCTTCAGAATAATTTATGACTTCACTTATTGTGTAAAAAGTTTGGTGTTCTGGTAAAGGTCTCTTCTTTGAAGTCAAGGAAAAACAACACAACAGAGCTGAATTAATATTGAGAGCTATAAAGATGCTTTTCTAGACTAGCAATGTAAGAAGGGAACATACTTAGGAGAGCTAATATTTGGGAATGAACAGCTGAAGTATAACTGACTACACACTAAACCTTCATTGTATAAACAGACACTGTAGCCAGAAAAACATACAAGCCAAGGGTATGCTGCCAATTTCAAAATTCAGATTTCTCCAGAAGCAAATCTCTACTAGCCACTGAAACAAGCCAGCTCCCAGAAATGTCCAGTTGAATCCTTCAGATTGGACATAACGTATTTTCCCCACAGCATCCCCTCATCTCTTCTTGTCTTAATTCCTGTTTCTTAACTTCAGCATCACACTATCCATGAATCAAAAACTGGCCTTCCCATTTCTTGCCTATTCACCTCATTGCATTTTCTACCCATTTTTCTTGAGGGGAGAGGATTTATTTTCCAACAGCGTGCTTTACCTGCTTGCTCTCCTTCAGTAAACACTAGCTGTACTTCCCTCACTTGCTATTTCTGCCAGAGGTTGTCCTACCTCTTCTCTTTCTTCACTTCACAGGGTTCTTCTGGAAAAGACTTCTGAGACTCTCAGTACTTCTTAGCATCTAGACAGCAAGAGATGATTTCCTTCATCCAGAGAGAAACTGTTAGTTAAGGAGAGGTTAGCTCATCTCTTCATTTCCTATTACCTCTTGTCCAGGCCCAGAAGATCCTCCCCTCTCCTAGTTCAGCTGCCTGTGCTCAAGGCCAGCACCCTGGCATGGAGCAGTATCTCCTCCAGGTCCAGACTGCTGAGAACAAGCTCTAAGAAACCACAAGGGGGATCTCCCCTCCCTCACTCAAGAACTGTGTCTAAGAAAAGGCTCTCACCCCTGGTATCTGCCTTCATGATATTGTAGCCATGCCTGTGCCTGGCCATATCCAGACCCTGACCCACAGACTTGATACCGTTGCTTGACCTTGGACCTTCCTTGACAGTATAGACTTCCCTGGTGGCTGCTGGCCTAGCACTGACACTGGTTACTGTCACCAAACCTGACCTGCTGACTCTGCTTTTCAACTTGATGTTGGACATACCTCATTGCAATGGGTTTTTCTAGCTACCTGGACTCTTGGCTGAACTTAGCTACACACAGCTCTGCTCACCTTGGTCAAGTATGTGGGGCCCTACCTGACTTGTGGTCACTCCCAGCTCTGCTCCCTTTTTAGAGCAGCCTGCTCTTACTGTTCCTTGACACTCCTCTTGTGCTTCTGGCTGCTAGGGTCCTGAGGGCACAACTGAGCCCTGACCAGCCCTCCCTGCAATCCCCCACCAACCCCGCCCAAGGGCCTGGAGCTCTATTTAAGCTCAGACTGGGACTATCAGTCCTTTCTTTAGAAATGCTGTGGGATGCTGGTCTCCAGTTCAGCTACAGCCCTGATCTGGCTATGAGCCCGGCTGATCCAGATCTGCAAATGGATGTCTGGGCCTCAGCCCTGCCTCATCACTGTGAACCTGCCTGATGATCTGGATTCTTGGGGGATCCTGGCACCCTCCCCTAGCCTTCCTTGCTCAGCTACCACCAGGTGGGTCCTGGCCAGAAGGGTCCCTGCCTTGCTAGCCCTGGGGTCCCCCTCTTGGCTCCCTGGCCCTTAGAGAGCAGCTGGCCCTTGCCATGCCCTGACAATGGCTTTGCTTCCCTTCCTGGTGTGCCCCCCTGCCCCCTTTTTGCACCTTCTAATTTACTTGAGCTATTTGTTTAAGAAAACAAACAAAAAATGTTAAGACAATTTCTAAGGCAGCTCCACTGGCTCTCTAAGTAAGTAAAATGGAGTAACAGAGTAACCTGGGATTCAGACTATAAAACGCAGCACAAAACTGTTCTGTGGACTCAGTTCTATGAATTTTTTTTTATTCCTGGTATGCTGTAAGAATGCACACTTTCCATACTTATCACTAGAAAAAAAGAATAGCTATGTCTTGTAGAGAACTGCTGATGAACTAGATGTCCTCATGCACTGCATAATTAGTCACCCTTAAATTGAAAGAGGTACATTAAATTCAAAGACAAAGTGTTATTTATTTTATGCATGGAAAACACCAAATATTTACAAATATTCAAAGAATACTTTGGGAGGCTATCTAAAGAGCCGCAAAATTTAGTTTGAAGGATTTTTATAAAAATGTCCTTCAACTTACTCCTTATTAAGAGGTGAATAGAGCTTCTCTATGTTCATGTATCTATTGCCATTGAATCAAAATGCACATGAGAGAACAGGAAAGTAAAACACATTTTAGCTGCTTTGGGTGACTTGCAATGCTTCTACATCATCCCTATTCCTCATGCAGCATACTGTATTTCTAGATGTCCCTTGATCATTCTGCCATCACAAGTACCTATAAGCGCCACTTCCAAATTCTGGCTATGATCAAAGATGTAGAAGAAATAAAGGTCATTACATGCAGGTTGAGTGCTCTATGCTATTTGGCTGCCTACTATATAATTCCTGCTACACATTTACTGTTTGTCTTGTGTGTCTCTTTTTTTTTTCTCTAATATGGGAACATCACACAGGATGCTACATGGGATCATCAATACACACAACCCTTCTTACAAGAAAGGACAAGGAAGTTCTATGTGTGAGAGTTCCAGACATAGTCTGGAAAATGGATAAAATGATATTGCTGGACTATTCCATGTTTTTCCAAATTCAATGTGCAAATCTGAAAGTTGTGATATTAAAAAAAATAAGTCTATTAGAGTAGACTTGCTTAGAATATTATTTTTTTTTTCCCCAGGAAAAAGTGTCTGTCTCAGACTTACAAAGGATTGTGGGGATTGAAGATTTGTGAACAGTAGCAAACCAAGAGTGAGCAGATTTGTATGTTCCTCATATGGTTTTTGTTACTATATACAGTTCACTTACTATTTTATGTTTTTATCTACTACGTTTTAGTATCTTAACAGTTAGTGATCTAATACACCTTTCAAGTAACATCAATAAAAGGGTGTTAGAAGTTTTAATGACATCAGTTGGAGGGTATTACAAGTCTCTTAGGAATTGTAATAGTCTTCCACTGATGGTGCTGAAAATAGTATTATTTTATGGTTCTAAGACAGTTATCAGCTTATCCTTTCCTGTACCTCACGAGAAATTATCTGGTGACAATGTATAATATACATAGATGGGATAGGCTAATAAATGGTCCCAGAAACAAATACAAATGACTGCAGGGGATTATAAAGGGCATACAGCCTCAAAATTGATTCAACTATACCCAGTTTCATGTTGTGCTTTATCTTCTAGTTAATGATTTAGCTTTCCTTTTGAATGACATCAGTGCAAACACATTAAAGATCACCGATGCCAAATAACAGACACAAGTTTAATTGGTTCATCTACTGTTGTACCAGAATGATAAATTGGTAAGGCAAGCTTGTTTGTTTGGCTTGCAGTTTTTCCTGCCTTGTCACGCAGTTATCTTTAGGCAAAAAAATGTATTTTGCACAAAACTCCCACAGTTTAGACATAATTTCAATTATTTACACTTTATTTTATCTGATTACTCTGCAGTCAAGATATTTATATCCCAACAAAGAAGATCTAAGGGACAAAAAATATCGACACAATTAAAGTCAGAATAAGACTACTGACACTAACAGCTTTAACAAGCAGGAACTTTACGTGGTCACGTTGTGATTCAGAAAGGCAAATTGGTGAGGGCTACATTTCAGTGAAAGCTGTATCAATGGCTCGATGCAAATTGAAAAGCATGTACAGGTTGCATATTTACCAAATATTCATAGCATATTTTAAATGTTGCAAAGTAATAGATGGAAATAAGTATAAAAAAGCTGTACCATAGTGATTTTTTAAATACGTCTTAAAACTGTCTTCTCAGCTACATAATTAGCAGCTTGGTACAGGTTTTTATGGAACTATTAAGGAAGGCAGCTTAATAGTCATGAAATCATATATAATCTCATGGACTCTCAGCTGGTTTGATTGCAGACAACCAGATTTCCTTACCTGTAACAGCATTTCTCTTCTAGAGAGAGAAACATCACAGGAAGAGCCTTGGATATTTTCACATGTGGTTTAAACTGTAATTTGCATCAATCTGCAAAAGGCAGTATTTTTAATTTATTGCTTTATTTCTCAGAGGGGCGTTGTATATTTGTCTTATTACAAATACTAAAGATAAAATTACTAAACTGCTCATTTAAAAATGTCCTTTTCATGCACGAATAAGCCACCATGACATTATACAACTCGAAACTAAAAAACCCCTTGCTGTTTTCCTTCAAGTTAAGCCTTTGCAGGCTCAGGAGCACCTTATAAATTGGAGTTGATGCTGAAGCTCTAATGAGATTGTCATCAGCGAATCTTACAGCACCCGTGAGTGAAGCTGTCATACCTCCAAACAGTAAAATCTACCATTTACAGAGCGGGAGTAAAGAAGGGGTCTCCCTCCTCTGCATTTAAGCTTTGAGGGTGAGGGATGACTACGCAACCTTCCGGGTATGCTTTCTGCATTGGCCCACTTGACGCCGAATCTAATGTTGTACGAGTTTATATCAGATGCTGAGTCATTGTGTTCCTCAATTGTTATGAAGGGTATGTGTAATTGTGATAACTTCACCTAGGTTTATGATAATACCCTGTTTTGCAGCATGAACATCAACATGGTATTTATCTTAAGGCTAAGCCATAGACACAACCTGTGCAGGACTTGACCTTTTTAGTATGAAAGGGCTTATTATAACTTCACGTCAGTTTTCCAAAGCTAAATAATCCTAATATTTTAGTGACGACAGGAAAGCAGAAGACATATGGGACTCTGACAAAGAAAATGAACTTTTGTAGCTAGAGAATTCCTTCATTGCGCTCCTTGGGGAAGCAAGAGTAACTTAGGAGAACAAAACCGTAAGAAGCCTTTTGACCGTTGTCACCGTACTCCAGTTACCCTACAGAGCACCGTACCTAATGTAGGGTCCCGGGTTTGTTCCGCTACCCAGCACAGGCTGGGCAGCCGGGGAAGCCTCAGCGGGCGGCAGCAGGGCCGTGGTGCCAGCCTGCGCTCGGCCCAGTTTCAGGTGACCCGGCGGAGTCCTGCCCCGCTGATGGCAGCGAAGGGCTCCCCCTCAGCGGCGGAAGGGAGAGACGTCTTCCCCAGGAGGCGCTCAGCGCGGCCCCGGCCAGCCTGACTCCCTGCTCCTCACCCACC
>NW_008794003.1:1847528-1851652 GCF_000699145.1 Aptenodytes forsteri
CCCAGGCCCAGGCCCAGGCCGCCTCCGGGAGCGGGCGGCGGCACCGCGGGGCCGCCCGGGGCGAGTTGGCCTTCCCGCGGCGCTGCGAGGGAAAGGCGAGCTGCGGCTGGGGCCTCTCCGGGCAGGGCGATGGAGAGTCGCCTTTAAACGGGATTACAGTAAACTAGTTGAAGTCAGTGGTGTCAGGCATGTCTCTTCCCTTTAAGGTTATGCTGGGGATTAGAATAAAAAAAATAAATAGTTCATAACGCAGTGAGCGTCTTGAGTGTCAACTCTTCCTGGCAAGAGCCCTTACTTCTTGGCGGGTGATATGAAAAGGACAAAATGTAAGAGATGGTGGTTTTATGGCTTCTTAGCCCCAGGCAGAACAGTAAGAGGATTTGATTTTGTTTCTGCTGCATCAGCTTTTCTCAGCTTACTCTCTTTGACAGGTACATAAACTGGAGCACGTGTAGGTGGGTATGGTTTTGTGAGATGGGCCTGAGTTTTGTGATGAGGTGTCTGTGACAGGTTGTCCTTGCTCCATGCTTTTCCAATAAAGCAACACGCTGTGGAAAGTGCTGTCACAAAGGATTTGATCAAGTGAAACAAATTATACACAAAAGTTTTAGAAGAAAAAGAATGCTCCTTAAACTTACTCAAATAGTCTTTTTTTCTCCTAGAAACTGTGCAAACATAAACTTACTTTCAAAACTACATACAAGCTCTTAGAAGTGCCTGTTTACTGCAGTGACCTCCCAGTGCTTATGTGAAAGAGAAATCAAAGTTGCGTTCAGGAATGCAGAGTTTCCAGACAGCACAGTTGCCTTACTGTGCCATACCAGGCACAGTTAGATTGTCCAGGCCTAAAATACCAGGTTTATTTTAGTATTATTTTGGACAGAACTTAAAACTTCATATGGGTAAGATCCAACAGCCATAAATTCGGCATACTGAGAAACAAAGTTTCTTCCACATACCAGTTTTTCTATGTTATGATAATCTGTTCCTCTTCAAGGTAGTCTGTATGCTGCAGAGGCTCGAGAGTGGTGTGGAAACCTGAGATTCCAGTACTGCTGCTGCAGAGAAATACTCGGATGCTCACCGCTGAAGTTGTTATGCTTCATTTCATGTAACCATGTTGGGATACCAGAGCTACTGAAATCAAACTGCTATGGTGCCATGCACAACTATTGACTCTTATCCTCCGAATAGTGTAACCGTGTTAATGCAGTGTTGTGCTCAGACTTAGATACCTGCTTTTCAGCAGGACCATTGAGTTTTGATGAAGGCTGCACTGGTGTGCGTACGGTCCTTCCTCTTGTGGAGTCAGTCTGGGTGCCTTAGTAATGCTGTTACACAACACTGTAGCCTCTCTTCCTTCCCTTTTGGGGTTAACTACAGGTCTCTGTGTATGTGATCTGAAGTGAGATTTATTAATTATTTAGTTCTGTGTGCAATGCTCTAATATGATTGCCACTTTATGTTCTGGCTACTTTAATGTAGCTTGAATTGTCATGTATCAGGAAGTTGGGTCCACGATTGTCTTTTAATTGTCACCAGTGAAAGATTTTTAAGGTACAGACAGGAAGAATGAATTTCAATATGTATTGCTTCATGCTTCCAGGGATGGGAATATATTCTGGTATTTTGTTTTTCTAGGAATAATCCACCCCCTAAATTGCTACTTTGTGTAAGATCTTTTTATCCTGAGCTTACTCATACACACATTGTGAGCTTTTCTGTCTTAGTTCCTGCGAGGTGATAAAGCACACAGTGCTTAAAGTCAGGCATATTGCAGATGGCAAAACTTCAGGGATCTTATGGAAAGCAGCACTGACAAGTTGGTGTCAATTATATCAGGATTTGGGCTTTTACCGCACATGTATTAAATATTTGCCAATATTTTCTTGTCTCTGGCAATTCAGTTTTGTACTATGTTGTATTGACCTGCTGAATATTTTGGTTTCTGAGTAGTTCTTAATGTCCTACTTCTTTACTAGCTTCAGTGGAAAAGGCAGTGGTGTCTGCCAAATGCTAGGTTTTTCCTGAAGTCTGTGGTAGGCTATGAACTTTTACCATAGGATTTCCAAATTCATAAATGTCAAGTACTTACACTGAAGATAAGAGGATTTTCAGTTCCTCAGTTGGTATGGATGCCACCACTATGTCATCTGTAGCCGTTCCTGCTGATGCAGTTGCAGAGGTCAAATACAGGTTTTGGAACCTGAATGGTTTTTTTCCCTCATGCTATCTTGTATCCCAGTAGCAGTTACTCTGGGGTGTTGCAAGTGTGGGACCTGTACTGGTGCTGGGAGGAGCCATCTGTGTTACTGTCTCATTTGGTGTAACGGAAGTACAGCAGTGCAGTGCTGTCAGAAGGTAGGGGAGATGGTCGATGGCTGTCTGGATAGGCCTGTTCCACCGGGGTTTGGCTTAAGCATACTTTCTCCAAACCAAAACCTTCATAATGTAGTTTACTTTAGGCTCTAAAAGGTCAGGTCAGGTCTTCACCCTTTGCCAGTGATGCTAAATAAAATGTCTCTTGCTTGGACTTGTATGTAGTAATTCTTCGTAATTTTGGAAACGACTTTTCTTCCATGGCAGTCACTCTAGTCTGTCAAGTCAGAGAATTGCCAGGTAGTCGCTTTCTCCCCTTTTCCCTACTCCCCCTGCCCCCCCGCTCAATAGTTCCTCAAAAGTATTCCTGTCTTGCTGAAGTTGTTGGTTTTTGTCCACAGTTCTGTGGCTCCCATTGTGCGTTCTTACATGTGGTAGCTCGTGCAGCCTTGGCTCCTTCAGCTTCTCCTAAATAGAACTCAAAGCTCCAGCTTAAAGTTCTCAAGCAGGTGACATCTGCTGTGCCTGCGCTTGATCATTTCACGCTCACGTATGCGTAGTTCTGCCCCATTGCACTGTTTCTGTGGAGCTTTTGGCAGTGTGATTATCAGGCAGACTTCCTTCTTTACTCTCCCTTTGATTTCTGCAGCTTCTGTCTCCTAGAGGTTTTTGGCTACCAGTGCTTGCTGAGGATTTTTGAAGGCTTCCTTTGTTGTTCACTCTCCAGACCTCATAGTAAGCTCCCCAGCAGCCTCTTCTCTCCTCTCAAATAAGCATGACCCGTTATGAATTTTGTGTTCTCCATTATAACAAAGCTTTGGGCACAAGTAAGGCCTGGGCAGGCAACTGGATGTGGAGCCTGAGGGAGCAAATGTATCAAGCAGGAACGTGGGCAGTGCGAAGCATGGCGTGGCTGCCCCCTTTGAAATGCTAAAATTACAGCCCGGGTGTGCAGCTCAGCTGAGCCTTTACTTCTCACCGGAGCCAGATACCCTCTGACCCGTAGCTGGTTGCTTGCTTTTAACAATGCAGTGGGCGTTGCAATGAGAAGTAGAGCTCACAGTCGGTAGTCCCTAGTTTTTTTTCTCTAGCTTCTTTCTATGTAGCTTTCCTATGCTATAGATATAACCACTGAAATTAAGAAAAAACAAGACTTGTCTATCTGTATTAATAATCCAGCCCCAAACTGTAGAGCTTCTCATTTTGGATGCTGCTTCAAAACCATAGCAAAGAAAGCTATCTTACATACAGATTTGAATATTATATGTGATTTTTAGAAGTTCCCAGAAGATAATAAGAATGACTGAATGATGGAAAAAAAATATTATTTACATTTAAGAACAAATGTAAAAAGGCTAAGTGCTGGGTCCTGCACTTCAGCCACAACAACCCCATGCAACGCTAAAGGCTTGGGGAAGAGTGGCTGGAAAGCTGCCCCGCGGAAAAGGACCTGGGGGTGCTGGTTGACAGCCGGCTGAACGTGAGCCGGCAGTGTGTCCAGGAGGCCAAGAAGGCCAATGGCATCCTGGCCTGTATCCGAAATAGTGTGGCCAGCAGGAGTAGGGAAGTGATCGTGCCCCTGTACTCGGCACTGGTGAGGCCGCACTTCGAATACTGTGTTCAGTTTTGGGCCCCTCACTACAAGAAGGACATCGAGGTGCTGGAGCGTGTCCAGAGAAGGGCAACGAAGCTGGTGAAGGGTCTGGAGAACAAGTCTTATGAGGAGCGGCTGAGGGAACTGGGGTTGTTTAGCCTGGAGAAAAGGAGGCTGAGGGGAGACCTCATCGTGCTCTACAACTACCTGA
>NW_008794003.1:1851926-1858288 GCF_000699145.1 Aptenodytes forsteri
TTTTTTAAAATCTCAGATTGTTTTTTTTTTTTTTTTTTTTTTGGTGTAGCTAAAGTTTAAAAACTAATGAAATGTAGGCGATTGGCAGCAGTGGATGTGGGAATCATTTGTATTTTAGAACAGTTTCAGTACAAATAGTGTCAATTCAGTCTTCTTTATGCTGTTCTTCCAATACAGCTTGTTTTTTGCTGTTGAATGAGAACTTTAATCCTGATATTTCTTTAAAGCCTTCAGCATCTTTTTAAAGATTGCCACAGAATTTCCTGATTTACAATAATTGCAATTTTTCAGCAGATTCCTGTCAGATAGGAAATGGAACAAGACTGGCACTCGCTCAGTGTTTTATTGGTATGCGAAGTCTGGAGGCTTTTGATCATTACGAAAAACTTTATAAGTGTAGTTTCTTGTGTGTGTAGTGTACTTGACTGAAGCGTATATGAAGTTGTTCTCTCAGACTGACAGCATGTAGGCTGGACTGAGTATTTGGATAATAATAATAATTTCAATAAAACTTGCTTTTTTAATATAAGTAATTGAACATAATATTCTAAATTAATTGACCAATAAGAAAGTAAGATCTCTGGAGCAATCCAGAGGTTAATGTATTATTGAATATATATTTTCATAATGAAGTAAAAAAGATCAATATGTTAAGTATACTATTCTTATATATGGTATACTATAGTTCTTGTTTATATTATTCTAAAACGTAGATTTATATATATGCTATATAAGTGCAGCAATAAGGAAAAAAATCACTGATGTATTGCAACAGTGAAAGAGTTAGCAATAAAGGACTTAAAATTAATTCCAAGTGCATAGTGGCCTGCTGCCAAGGCTATTTAGGAACAGATGTGGCTGAAATAGATACCAATAGTCTGTTTGGGATCTCTAAAGTAAGACATCTGTCAGTCTATCAGTCAGTCAGGAATAATGGAAAGGGGAACTGGCTGTTACAAAATGTGAATTACCGAAGTGCCACGTTGGTGAAATTCAAAGCTTTTGAATCTACTCCTGATGTGTAGAGAGCATAATTTCTTTAAGTGGCTTATCTATTGTCCAAATAGGAAAACTATTTTTAAGGAAGAGACATAAAAAAAATAATATGAAGTGTAACTCACTCATGAGAGTGAGATGTACATGTATCACATTAATATGTAAGATGTAAATTGGAGGACGAAAGCATGCAGTTTTAAACAATCCCATGGTGTCTGAACTTGTAAGACACTCAAATCTTTTTCAAGGAAGTCCATAAAATTAATGTCTTTTAGATAAATGCTGCATGAAACTGTGAAAGAATTTATTATTTTACAACTCTTGTGAAAAATTAAAAATATTTAAGGACATACTAATTAAAGGCCTTTTAAAATTTATTCTTTATTTCAGGTGGCTTCTAGACATAATGTGTCGATTCTCTGTCTGTCTTTTATCCTTTATCAGCAAATCAGTTCATGGCTATGTGTTTGTGGAACAATTTACATTTCTGGTGTTTTTCTTGTATTTCATGTTTATGCTCCTCTCTGCTTATGTTGAAAGGGATTAACATACCCTGGGCATCTAATACTGGCTTTTTTATGTACTACAATTCTCTACCTCCAAAGAGAGAGATCAGATATTTAAATCTTTGTTCCAGAAAATACATTTCTGTGCTAGGTCTTGCAAATTGTATTTGTGTGTGTTTGGGTTCACATACATGTTAAGCTGTGCATGTGTTAGTGAGTTGGATTCTGATGCTACATGAGTTTGAAATAACAGGATTTATTTAGCTTTCACACAAAGTAATAACTCTTCCTCATGGCCTTTTCTTTTTAATGCAAAACTATTTCTATTGGTGATATTGTGGTTTGTGTTACCTTAAAGCTCTTGTAGGCCATAAAATGGCAAGTTTTAGACTTGCCTAAAGGTGATGGGTTTTGTTTTTGTGGTTGTTTTTTTGTTTTTCTTCACTTCTCCTGTTGCACTATGTAATAAGTACGCCTTGCCATATACTAGTATAGATAAGGCGATGCTCTGCTTTATTCATCTCTTCCGCCTGCCTGGCGAGCAAGGGACGGTGGCTGGCTGGGTGCTTGGCGTATTATGCATCATCAGGCATTTGGCACACCAGTAACAAGCCAGACGTAGCTGGTGCTGTTTTTTGGCTGCTGAGCAGGCCAATTGAAGAAAGACAGGTTGGAATCAAGGAGCAATCAGGAGGTGGGGGTGAGCTGATATATTAAGGGAGTGTAAGGGTTTTGGTGAAGTGCCATATGGGTGTGGGAGGGATTTGTGGGTACTGTGGAGAGGGATATTGGTGAACGGAGGGGAAACTGAAGCTGTTGCTGGGCAGATAGGAAGACATGCAGGGTGCTGCTATAGTGCGTGAGGTATGCGTGATACAGGGTAGGGAAATCACTGGCAAGTCAGAGGAGACATAATAAGGTGGTGAAGTAAAGAGAGGTAGGATGCAAGTTCGTTTAAAAAAATAGTATTATCAAACTTCCATAATTTTCTTGTACATAGAATAATTGCCAACTCTTTTGACTATGCTTTCTGTGCAAAGGTGTGCAAGAGGAAATTGATGGTCTTGCTTATATAGCATGATGGAAAGAATCCAAAAGTGTATATTAAAAAAAAAGTTGATATACTAACCGATCTTTGATGTCCATGCTAGTGCTATTTTCATGTCTGTGATAGTGCTGTAGGGCTAAGAGTCCCTTCTTCAGTGTAAATTAATGTTCTTTTTAAATCATTAAAAACAGTATGCAGTCAAATCCCTTATCTAAGCATTTATCTTGTATCTCAGTTTCTGAATTGTGCTGTTCTTCAGCCTTTGAGAAACATTATTTTTTTTTACCCCTCTTTCATATTCTAGGTGCTGTTGTAATCTTTTCTTGGTTGTCATTTTACCATATCATCCCTGAATTTGTCTCTCTCTAGTATGCACCTTTATACCTTTTCTGTTGCATCAAATGTTACCAACTTATCTTGACTTTCGAGTGTAGTTTATTGGAAAATGTGTGGTTTCTTTCAGGCAGTCCCTCACATTTAGAAGCAGTGCTCTGTAAACGTCCAAGAAGCTACATAATTCCTGAAATCCTTTCCTAATTTTTTTTTTTTTTTTTTTTTAGTTAATGTCTTCATGAAACAAATACAAAATCTGGTGAATAGCTTGGCCGCTCAGAGTCTGAAACTGCTGCCTACTTTCTTTGTCTGCGACTGTTTCTCTCCTCGGACTGTGTGTAGGATGTGGTTCTGTAGCACCTTGTGTGGGATAGTTGTAGGGATCATGGTTCCTAATCGGGTCTTCTGCTATGGTAAATCCATATAAGCTTGCCTCCATAGTTGTAACATGTTCATGGTAATAAATGGGTTAGAATTCAGAATATGATGTTCTTTTGCATTTTCTTATTTTGTATCTTGACAAAAGACATGCTCAAATTAAGACATTTCTATCTTTATTTTACAGTTACAAAATAGAAATAAAAATAAAGCAGGAAAGTCTGCCATCTGTCTTGTTGGAGTCAAAATAAACAAAACTTACATAAACAATTTTCCTTTCATTGTAGATATCTTATTTGTTAACTGTATATTAAAAGAGCAGCAGATAAATAATAGGTGGTGTTGCAATTATGCAAAAAACAAACAAGTAGGTATTGGATAGAAGGAATCCCTTTTTGTTTTCTGTTTCATTTAGGTATATCCAACTATATTATGCACTGCCTTTAGAAGGAAGTTTTTACTTAAATACACATAGTACTTTAAAAATACGTTTATCCTTCTTGGACAATTTATGAAAAAGCCTAAAAGGCTGAAAATCTGAGAACATAAACCTGAAGAATTGAATAGTCTTTGTGTACCTTAACATTAGTGGGTTGTGGAACTAATGTTTTCCTTTCAAGGAAATCGGTGGTCCTGGTTTTTATGACTTATGTCGTAACAGTATGTGCAGACAAAAAAACATAATGTGTTGAGTATCTGATACATGTATTACCATATTGCCATAAGGAACTGCTATTATGTTAGACACCAACTGATTTCGTGATAGTGTTGGATTTCTCTCACATATGCTTATGTTTTTGTACAGATGATCCTCTAGGAACATCTGCTAGTTTTGTGGTGGTATCTGCTGTTTCCTTTCAAAATTTGACCTTTTTGTCATTTACTACTGGGACTGCTATAGAATTGCATTCTACTCAGATCCTTTTCTAAACTGATTCCTGTCTCATAGACATTAACTGTCAATTTTTTGAGTTAATTGTGTTTCACCATTCTCTGACATACTACAGAGTTGAGTGCAACGGTAAAGTTAATAAATTAACCTTTTAAAATACCATTTTATGATAATTTTTTTTAAACTGCTAACTTGAAATAAGTGACTAGAACGTCCTCCTTCCAACTGTTTAGGTGGTCTCAAAAATACTTGCGTCAGCAGACTAAGTGTAAGGATGGTATTTCTCAAACTATTTCACTAGGGAAGAAGTTTTGGAACTCCCTTCTTAAAATTTAGGAACCCTTCCCCTTTTAGTTGGATTGCAGATAATATCCTTCGGACAGCAATACCAGTTTAGGATCACATCTTTAAGTGTAGCTGAATAAGTGAAAATGCAAGCACAACTGAAATTCAGTTGTGCATGTGGCACTGCAACTGGCAGGGAAGTCATGACCCTGTAAATGCAACCAAAAATGGGTTCTTAACGTATTGGAAACTCCTCCTCTTGGATGAACAACCAGATGTATTATAATCTCTCTTTGACATGTAGAAGTTATCTGGGTAACTGGATTTTATGTAGTTACGATGAAGAGTTGAAGACATTAGTACTTCCTATTTCTGCACTCTGGCTGAGCATAGAAATCCTTTTTGTAGGACTGTAGATTTTACTATCAAACTGTTTTGCTGTGGCCCTCTGGAGGAAAAAATGGTGTGTTGACTTTTTATAATTTGGAAAAGTGGCTAATTATTTTGTTTCCAACAAAATGTATGCTTGTGTAGAGATAGTAGTTACTTTCACATAATACTGCTTGTGGTTTTAAAAGTTAAATGTGTATTTAAGCATGCATGAGACTTAATATTTTGAAAAATAATTAGGCTTCTGGTATTTCTTTAGCTTCATTTATGGATATGCCTTGTCATTTAGTTATACCTTTTTACTCCAAACTGATTCGTTCCAAAGGTGATTTTGAAGTTAAAAGTAATTGACTTGTGTTAATATTTTTCAGTGACAATGCTGCTAAAGGAAAAAAATAGTTAACTCATTTATAATGCGTTTGTGGCTTTCTTGGTTGAACCTAAATTTCTTTATAAACATGTGTTTTGTTATTATCAAAGTATGCAGCTTAAAAATGCACTATTGAATAAGAACATTTTGTGTCCTGTAAGGTCTCAAAGTAACTGTTTTCCTATTGCGTTTCCTCATGGAGTCATAACCTGTCCCCCCAGTGTAGGTTCAGCAGAGCAACAAGAAATGTCCCACAAACTGGGAAGTTTCGTGATACTAGAACTACCAATATTACCAGCTCTTCTTTGTTTCTGTGTTTCACACAACATCCCAATCCCCATTATTTAGGTACAGTTATCAGGAGTGGCTTGTTTATGGTGTAGAATAGTATTAGCTGAGTTTATCTTTTGGGAAGGAGTTTGGTGCTCAGAGATGAGTGCATTTGTTTGAAGCCTTGAGCTGTATTTGTATCTTTATCATGCTTGTAAATGGGAGTGTTTAAAAATGCTTATGTAGAGATTGAGGGGGTGCTTCTGATTTTATTCCTTCCCCAAATTTGCCTACTTTGTTTCTCTTTAAGATTGAAGAACATCCTCAGTTTATTCTTTGATGGGTGGGTATTTGATTAAAAGAATTTTTTTCTGTGTGATTTACGTTTGTCATCCTAGCTGAAGATTGTAAAATATTTCAGCATCATGTCTATTGTAAATGCCAAATATTGAATGTTATTTTATGAATATTAGAGATGGAAGAAAACAAAGCACAGAACTCATGTTGAGCTCTTTATGTATATCTATCAATGACAACATAGCTCTTAGCAACTTTGAGACTGATGCAATAAATACGTAAGCTCTTAAGTTGCAAAACCAAGAAAATGCTTCAAGCCACACTTAATTTGGAGGTTTTGTAATACGATTGTGTCGTGGTTTAACCTCAGCTGGCAACTGAGCACCACACAGCCGTTTGCTCACTCTCCCCTGCCCCGGTGGGATGGGGAAAGAATCAGAAGAGTAAAAGTGAGAAAACCTGTGAGTTGAGATAAGAACAGTTTAATAATTGAACTATAATAATAATAATGATGATAATAGAATATACAAAGCAAGTTATGCACAATGCAATTGCTCACCACCTGCCGACCGATGCCCAGCCAGTCCCCGAGCAGCG
>NW_008794003.1:1858980-1884876 GCF_000699145.1 Aptenodytes forsteri
GCTTTTTTCCCCCATGGTTGTTCGGTGGTACCAGACACAGATAAATATGTTTATTTAAAAAAAAAAAAAAGGTGTTTTAAAAAAAATAAAAATTGTAGGTCTGGCTTTTCATGTGAGCCTTGATGTATGGTAGCCTTTCTGTAAGGGATTTCATGAAAGAAAATTCTACTTCTTATGTTTAAGATCTGGTGCAACTTCCTCCCTCCTCTGACTTCTTGTTTAGTTGTAGATGTAGGAATATATTAAATCGCTGATAAAAAATGTACAGTAACTTGGTTTACCTTGCAGTCCTCTAATCTAGCATGTGGCTGTTTCTTGCCTGTGTGTTGCAATTTTAAACAAATGGTCAGTTCATGAACAGAATTCAATGCTGAACTCTGAATTTCCTGGCTTTTGTCTATTTGGGCTATGTAAGATGGTAGTTACTCAGATGCTTTTCAGTACAGAGTAGTTGCTGTAGTTGTTGGTTTATTTGAACTGTGACAATATATCTCTTTTGTCAGTCCATACACTCGAATATAGGAAAGTATGCTTTGTGAAGCTCAGAAAATGCAAAGCAACAGATGTTACGTACTGCACAATTATATGTATCCTGGAAACAGATCTTTACACAGTGCAGTCAGTCTTGGAAAAACAAAATTTGACATACAAATGATCAAGTTAAGGGTAACAGCAATAAATACTTACGACTAAATATATTGCTGTTTCGCAGATACTGTTCTGAGTTTGAGTAATTAAATGCTCATCGTTCTATTAAAACCCCCTGTGAGACAGATGCTTAAAAATCATCTTCGTATTTATTTTTTCTCTATTGTTTCAGTACAGCATAGTAGAAATAGAATAAGTATTCTCACTTAAAAATAACGTTATAGGAAAATGGCTTTTTAAAAAAAAGCCTATGTTATTCTAACCTAAATGAAAATTCTTGTAAATAAATTACTAAAACCAAATAGGAAAAATTTCAAGATACCTTGCTGGCTTTCTGTGAGAAAACAGCACATCTTTGCCTGGCTGATCTGTTGACTGTTCTGAAGGTGGTTCAAAATGAGACTGCTCCTGTACCAAGTCCTCTCCCTGGTATGCTGTTTGTCGCAGGGCCTTTTGGAGACTTGTCAAACAGCTCTGTCAAGAAAGGTACTGAAAGATTTCATACTTGGATGGTTTTGGACTTCCCAAAGGCCTGCTCTGTCATATCTTTGTAGTGTAACTGGGGGTGAGGTAATTAGTTAGGCATCAAAATTATCATAGCACCAGTGAATAATACACTAACAATTAGATGGCTATAGATGGTGGTAACTCATGTCGACGTCAAACTTTGAACACATTTGTGGTTTCATTTAGTAAATTCTGCAGTTGGCATATTCCAGGGTAAACCTAAATATATTGATATATTACAATAATCAGGAGAAGGTTGTATATAGATGTCTATTTTTAACTTGGTATTATTTTTATTAAAGGAAGAAGAATGCTTCTGAATTTTTCATGTGAAATGAAATGTTTCTTGGTCACTTGACTGCAACACACTCATTAAACAAGGCTGTGATTAAACTAAGAATATCCTCCAGATCCTTCTCTGTTTCATAGATCTTTTGTGATGGAGGACTAGTAATAACTATGGTTGCTTTAGAAAAGTGCTTAGCAGACAAAAAGAGTACCTAAGAAATGTTTGTAGTGGTTTTTTTCTTTTACTATAGTACAAACAAAAATGAAATAGGCTTTTTTTGTTTTGCACTTACATTTGTTGAGGAGTTAATTATTTAAGATATGATGGAAACAAGCAGGTGGTGTTTTTGAAATTTCGTCCCAAGGTCTCACTTGTTTTATGGAAACCATTTGTGGAACGTACACACAGAAATTCAGTACTGAACTTACAATGTAATTTATACATATATGCTTGTTTTGTCTTGCTTAAAGCAGCTATTGCTTTTTACATTTGCAAGTTTAACAATTTAGCAATATTAGTTTGTATGCAGGAACAGACTAATAAAATGAACTTACAGTAAAAAGAAAGCTGTTCTTAAATACGCTTATCTTTGTTTCAATGTTTGTAATGTTTGTTTCCTTTGTCTAATTCATGGAGTGAAGGCTGCCTGAAAAGTTCATAGTGCCTTTGGTATATTAACAATGCAGTCTGGAAGGAGTATGGAAGAGAGAAAGTGGCATGGGATAAACACAGAAAAGCAGAAATGCTGAACTTGTTTTTTGGGGACTGTTAAAATAGGAGTGGAAAAGCATTTAGAGATTGTCAGTTATGTCCTACAGCACAGCTTCAGAGGCATGGCTGTTTCACCAATTTGACTGGGCAATGGGACAGTGAGTCCAAGAGTTGATATAATTAAGCATACTGCACTTATTTGAATGCCATCAGCTTGGGATCAAGATCAGGAGCTGTAGCTAGACCATTCCTAACGTATATGATCATAGGTTTATTATGTGGAAAATGTCATCTGTCACTTAAACTGTTGTTAGGATTATTATGTTAAGGATCATTAGGACATAAATAGAGACTAAACCAGATGTTTGTATGCTCTATAAACCAACAGTTATTTAACCATATCTTGAATACTGTGTGCAGTTCTGGTGTTCTCAACAAAGATGATGTGGGACTGGAGAAGGTTCAGGGGGAGACAATGATTAAAGGTAAGGAATGGCTCCTGGATGAGAGTGATGGACTAGGCTGGTGCTTTTTGGTCTGAAAGGGAGGCAGTTGAGATAGGTCCTGGAGAGAGCAGATGGCAATGGCTTTCTATCTTCCAACATAAGAAATATGGTGCATCTAATAAGGCTAAGAAGAACCAGGCTCAAAACAAAAGGAATAATCATGCAGCAAGTAAGAGAACTGCAAAACTTACTGCCAAAGGATATTGTTAATGCTAAAAGATTTTGTGGATTCAGCTGGAGGTGGAAGGCCTCATTTGAGTGCTGTTAAATGTGTAGAAACTGCAGTCAGTTCAGGGTGTCCCAAATGAAAACAGGTGGAGAGTGGAAAAGTATTAGTGGAAAATAGAATAAATGCTTGCTTTATTCCTGCTCCTCTTCTCTTAGCATCTGCTTGTGGCTATGGTTTGACATAAGATACCAGGACAGATGGACTTTTGCTCTGACCTGGTGTTGCTGGTCTTACGTACCAGAAACAGGTTAAATTATATTTAAATGATATTTTATGTAAAAGCACACGCACTAGTCTGTAACTCCATCTGTATTTGCACTACTAAGCAAGCTTTCTTGGTAGAATTTGAACTTCAGTTTGCCTAGCCTTCCATTTGCAAGGTACTTATTTTTATTGGTGGATCGATACAGTTTAAAGTATATGAGTTCTTTGTCTGACAAAATATCAAGAGGTTAATTTTATTAAATGCTGTTAAGAATTACAATACAGCAGCAGACTGTATAGGAAACCTGTATTTCTTAGCCGTAAGTGCCTTGAAAATATTGCTCATATGTATGTTTATAATTACTATAGTCTTGTTTTTTTTTATTTTTATTGTGGAGAAGGAAAGTTAAATTCCAAATACAAAAGCTAAACTTGTATAGGATATGAGTCTGAAACCATTACAAACCATTCCAGAAGAGTAATTAGTTTCATCAACCTCAAGGTTAGGAAAGAGTGCAGCTTCAATATGCTTAGCTGGTTTTTTTTCCATAAATCTCTTTCAGAAGATTTCTGATATTCACAGGGTAGAAGACGACCCTCAATGTAAAACATCCATTTGTTATGTCAACAGCTCAAAGATGTGTGCCAAGGTATCTATAGTAATTAATTATTGAACACAGGTAATCATAATTTTCTTGCACTGGTTCACTTGAAGGCTAAGTCAAAGATTATTGTCTGATTTGTAACATGTGGCTGGATATGTGTAGAAAGTCAGATTTGTTCAATTTAGTTTTCAATGAGCAAGATAAGTTTAATATTGTGATAGAGGAAAATTTAGGTAGAATAGTAACAATAACGCACATACTGTGCAAGCGCCCGTTGGAGACAGTCTGAAGATGCATCTCTGTTAGTTGCTGTATGGGTGCTTTGGATAGGAATCTCTCTCTGATCCTGCAACCATATGCAGGATCTTCATGCGGTGAGTAAAATTCTTAGGATCTGCAAGTAAGATGTTTACTTCAACCTCATAGTGGTAATCCCTGTACGTATGTGTCCATTTGGTGTAATGCTAGGCATTTAAAAGTTTGGGGGAGTAAAAATTCGTATGTATTATGAGCAGTTTGAATTGTATCTTTGTCATCGGACATGCATTTCTCCAACAGTGAAAACTCATCTGAAATAGGTTTTTTTTGACATGTTGATCAGTAGTCTTTCTGTTTGATTTTAGTCCTTCTTAGTACTAGGAATAGGAATAGACTGCAATTAGGAATGTGGTATGTAGCTACAGTTACCACACTGGAGTTAAGCGGAGTAGATGGGAGATGTCAAGGAATTTGCTTAAAATAGATAGGAGACTGCTTGTTTGAGGCTATTGGTGCATGCAAGGATGAAAAGCATACATCATGGAAAATTTTGAGGTGGGTTCTTTGTTGGTGGTTTTTTGACTAGTGGCTCTGTTTTGAAGCAGTTGATATGCCTGTCAGAAAATAAGTAGGTTTCTGTATGTAACTTAGTATACTAATGTAGTTTGATGTAAAAGTGAAAGCTATTTCTATGCTGATAGTTAATTTTGAATTTCACGGTACTTAATGCTAAAATTTTATTCACAAAGCATTTTGTGGATTCTGCATGTTCTTTAAAATGCATTAACATATTCTACTTTATGCACTGGTTATTACACAAATCAAAACCAAGATGGAGATCTTTTGATGTTTGAGAATCTTGTGAAAATTTCAAATAATGTGTTTTAAATGACATACTACCATTTAGTCTTATAATTCCTGAACTGTATAACAACATAAAATATTAAAACAACTCAAAGTACTGGCTTTACCTGATAATTTTTGAGTGTATTTTGATTTCCAAAATAGCATTATATATGGTTTTCTGATAGTCTAATCAGATATTCCCCAGAATTATTTTTTTCTGGAAAACATTTTGTAGAGCTGTTGATGTACTTTATCAGTGTCTTACATACATGGTTTGAAATTTAAATTAGCTTAAAGACATTTATTATTTATAATTCTAGTTTTATTTTAACGTAAGTGTATTGCAGTGTGTATTCAACAGTTCTGCTGCTAAATGAAGTAAGCATATACTTAGCTTGCTGCGCAGATACATGGGCACAGGTGGACGTCTTGGTAGTATGCACCATGCAGTGAAACACATGGCACTACACAACATGGGGCAAAGAGCACGCAGTTTGAATTAGAAGTCATTTTATGGATACCTTGTAAATTTGTTCTTGTTCATATAAGGGCTGTAATTTCTAAAAAGACTACATGTTTTTATATGGAACATTTGTGATACACACATCACTCTGATGTAGTTGTCCTTACTTTGTGGAGAGAAGTGGTATTGTATGAGCCTGTTTATGTCAATATTTTAATAATTTATCTTTATAACTGCTTTTGTCTATATTTATAGTAACATTGGCACCCTGTGTACAGAAGATACAATTGGTGCTGAAAGGAAACTTGCATCCATCTGGAAGCAATAAACTTTTCTAAAAGACTGCACAGTGTTACTTAATCCTGTGATTTCTTACTGTGAGTGAAATTAAGGTTTGGTTCAGTTGTGTCACATCATATTGGTATCAAATCTTTTGTGAGAGCTTTGTCATAGTGTTAAGCTACAAACAAAGTTTTAAAATTGATGAAAGTCTGAGAATGTAATTTCTTCAGTCACAGGATTATGTATCACTGCAAATGTAGTCAATTCCATATAATAATAAATTGTCATACCAGAAAACTTCTGGAGTATTGTATTTTGTAAGCTTTCTCTTTATATGAAGGACTAATTTGTATACAATTGACTAAGTATACCTTAAATTTTGCATTGTGTTCTAAGTCATTTTTGGACTATGCATATATCATGTAGTATAAAGAATATTTTTAATATGCCAAAATATTTTACAAAGTTAGAGAAATATGAACAGTTCCCTTAAGAGGAAGGGGGAAAAAAAAAAGTATGTTATAAAGATCATCTAACAAAATTCTGTGGGTTTTTTTGTTGCTTTTCTTTTAAGTCTGTTACAAGTGTGGTGTACATGAACAAAATAGGATTCATTCATCCCTGCAGGCAAAGTGGTGTACCTTACATTCTTCCTATTCCTATGTGGCAACTGAGCTGAAGAGCGTTGGGGTGAGGGAAGGTTTTTATGCTTGTCAGAGGACTCTGGTGGTGCTGTTGCCATCTCTTACCCTCGGGCTAGTGTAGAAGGTGCAGATAGAATGATACAAAAGATGGCTGAGTTTATGAAGAAAGCTGCTAAAAAAAAAAAAAAAAAAAAAAAAAAAAAAAAAAAAAAAAAAAAAAAAAAAAAAAAAAAAAAAAAAAAAAAAAAAGACCAAAGATCAACCAAAGATCAACAAGGATAAAGCCAAACATGTAGCTGTTGACCAATGAGAAGCTCATGGATGAGCTTATCTAGCAGCCGACAGCTATGCTTCAATACCTAAAAGCATGAATTGCTAATATACACGAATTACCAATAGCTTACAGAAGGAAATTGTCCTGTGTTTAGAATGGGATGTGTCTGTTCTTTTTTCCCTGAAGAAAATATTTGCTTGAAAATCTTTTCCAGAAAAGACCAAAATTCAGATATTTGAGGCATGTTGAGTTCCCTGAAAGTGGGACACTGGTATTTAGCAGTATGCATGGTTTGTAGATCTGTATTGAGGCTGAAGCAAATCTTGTGCCAGTAAGAGTCCAAATAGAACTAATTATTAACTTGTAGTTAATCAAACTCAGTGATGTCATGTGGTCATAAGAGGCTATTTTGATTCCCCACTTCCCCTTATTTTCTGAAATGACAGAAGTAATTGCCATGATTATGACATAAATTAGTAGGTACAAAACAGTGTGTATGTGTGAGATTTTTTCCAAAGGAATGTAAAATTAAGCTCATGTTTCCTCTTTGGGGATTCTTTAGTATCTTTCAGCTCTGCTAGCCCATTGTATTAAATCATGTAAGCCATTAGATCCCAGTCTTCTGTTTTATTTCAGAAATCTCTCTTTAAATGAATTCCATTATATGATGGTTGTATTGTTGGTCTGTGTAAGACTAGTCATTTAATCTGATGCTTGTGTTTGCAGAGGCTTTACAAAATGATGGAAATCATTGATGTTTGTTCCCCTGTTGTTACTCTGAAGTTTGTTACGTAACTCCTTTCACTTATTACTTGAAAAGCCCCAACGTTTCAGACACTTAATAAAAGGTTTGCTGCTACTTTTCCAATCATATTATGAAATTAGGCAGTATGTGGGCCATACTCCTAACATAAAATGTAGAGCTTTCTATGGTAAATTTATTTTCAGTGACCTCTTTCTTGGTGTGGTGTTAATGAGTAAATGTAACTATTACAAAGCAAAGACTTTGCTGCATGCATCCTCTCAAATGCTTCAGGTTCAGAATCACTCACTCTGCCTTGTTTCCTTTCAGCTAGCATTGTAGCTGATGTATAGTATAATGTATAGCATTATTCCCAGTAGATCTTGTTAGGGGCGTTATTTTTCATTTCATCATCTCCCTCAAATTCTTTGTTGGAGAATGAAGGGGAAACTCTTCCTTAAGTTGAAGCTTCTTGTCTGGAACAGCGTTAGGCCTTGTGCTAAGCTTTAATCACACTTTTCCATGGAGGTATTTATTCAAGAAGCTATTGGGCTTCTTTTAAAACTACCAGTTTTGCTATGTTTTTCTGACTAAGTTCTGCCATTAGCCTGTAATTAATAAGCAAGGTACTTCACTGCTCTAAAACAGAGATGGAACAAGACACTAATGAAAGCTTCATGGGTAGATGTCTCATGAGCCTCATTACAAGAAGGGCCTTGTCCATGGCCTGCTGGGCATCATGCAGACCCAGGATGCTGGGTGCAAGTGTCACTCCTAAGATCTGGTTGTGCTCAGAGGGGAAGTCCCCAGATCTGTGCCCTCTCTAGGGGGAGTCAGCTCCAGCAAAGACAACCTCTGAACTGTACTAAACTCTGCCCTTGTGGTATGAGATTAATTAAACTGTTCCCATGTTTGCTCTGCCAGTTGCCAGCATCATCTTTCATTTTGGTTCAGCCAGAACTAGGCATTTTGGCAGTGGTTGGTTGTTGTCAGAAATTTGCCTATTGCCATCTTTTAAAGGTGTAGTGAAACTTAACCAAATTTTAAGTCCTTGAGTATGGTCCAGCTCAGGACTTCAAGGACTACACCGAATGTCCCCTGAAGCTGCTGTTCCTGCAGCTGCTGTGATGATATGATGCTGGGGCACAGGGGCATGTATCTGTAACAGCCCTCTCAGTTTGATAAGGAAGCTCAGAAGAATGAGGATTAGTTTTTAAAAGATATGGTGGAGAACAGGGATTGGAATCAGCTGGTCAAGGGGTCTTGGGGGAAAGAGCAGTTCGAAACACGGAGAGAGACAAGAGAGGAGGATGAAAGGTAGAAAGTTACAGTTTTATATGTGTTTACCCATGCTATGAATATAGTAAAATTGTCAAGAAATACCGTGAGCAAAGAATAAAAAACTTTTCACTTTTTGTAGAATGTATTGAAACTTGCACAACACCATTAAAGCCAGTTTTATGTTGTTGTATTTATCACTTTTTTCTTTTTTTAAATTTATTATTTGTAAGAATTACTAAACAGAGAAATAAAATAATATAATTTCTGTTATTTGATATAAGCCTTTATCCCATGATCTGGGATTTGCATTGGAAAATTACTGGGGGTTTCTTTTTTTTTTTTTTTTGGCTGGGATTGAGTTGAAAAATTGGAGCCTGAAGTACAGATTTATTCAAGAATATTATTTTTTAGTATATCAATTATTCTTCCTAATAATGTTATTTTTCGGGATAGTAGTTTGAAATAAGATGAATTCTCTAAGCTGGAATAGTGAATAATGCCTTTTACTGCTGTATTAAAATAGTGTGTAACTTCCTATCCAGTGAAACTAACTGCCGTTATAGGTTTATAAAGTGGAGTTTTATTCTGAGACAAATTTTTTTGAATTGATAATTTTTTAGAACTCTATTTACATCTTAAGAGAAATCATTGTGTGTCTTTCCCAGTTCTTGCTGACTCTTGTTGATCCGTGTGTGTGTGATCTTTGGGGAGTTAGCAATTGGAAGTGAAAATGCACAGCAGATTGTCTCAAACCATGTTGACTTCCTGCTGATGAAAGGAGACAGTCCCAGTCCTTCCTTCCTCCTTGCTGTGTATTTTCTTATCACTTTGAAGCATCTCTGGTTTTGTAGGACTTGTGTTGAGCTGATTATATTAAGCAGCTTGTCAGAAGACTAAGCCAGCAAAAAAAAAAGTGGACAATCTATGTTACTTTAGGGAGTTGAATTGAGTCAGCTTGATTTTGCCAAGTGCCAGACATAAGGAAAAGGGCTGAACTACACAGTCGTGGCAGGTGAGTGAGGGTAGGTACCTGTATTGGAAGAGGGATTAGCGGCAAGGTATTGCATTGGCTTGGCAAAATACATCACTTCACCCTCAGATTCTCTAGAGAAGGAGAATGAAAATTGGTTGTATTCCTGTCAGATGTTTTTAAGCTCAGTTTTCTGCCCTGAAGGAATACAGCTGTTGCTGCAAGTGAATAGCTGCCATTAAAAGATTAAGTTAGTAGTTACACCCTGCTCTTACTTTCCAGTTCTGGAGGAACTGAGATGCATCTCTTCAGTACTTTGTAGTACTGCCTGAACTCCTTGCAGTTCCTGAGAAGGTCATCATACACAGTCTGAGAAATGTTTTTCTAGACTAGGGCCTTGGTTGTGTTACGCTTCTCTTACACCACCATTTAAAAGGACTAGAGTAGTATAAACGTAATATTCAAAGAAAACCCAGCCCCTCCTCAACTTGGCCCTTGCTGTACCTGCTTCGCCTCAGCTTAGTTTGATACTCTTGGCAAGCAGAAAGTGCAATTTTGCTTTCTCTCCTTGCAGAAGAGAGTAAGAGGTATAGCATCAAATTTTGCCAAAGGTGTTGCATGACCTGTCTTTTTGAAATTAAAAAAACCTTGAGAATTCAGATGTTCTGAAAATAGCTTTTCTGTCTCATGTTTAGAGTCTTTAAATTAATGTTAAATAGCATGACGAGCTATACAGTGATTCTCAGCTGTTCTGGCAAGAACGATCATACTTGCTCCTTTATATTTCTCACTGCCAGTCCTTCTTAATCAAAGTTGCAGCTGAAATGTAGAGGTTTTATGAATCAGTTGCATGCTACTTACTGTGCTTTGCAGACTACAGTATGGGAAAAATGGGCTTAATAGTTAATGATTTAATAGTTGCTGTTTTATGTGTATTAGACATTATCATATAAATTTTAAATATTTCTAAGCCTAAATTTGTAGACATATTGTCAAAACTAATTTCATTTTTGATTCTACTTACTTCCTTTTTGGTTTTATATTAATACAGTTATATTTTATTGTATATCCTGAATCGTTATTTTGAAAATAGTGTTCATACAGTGTAATATGATCTGTAATCAGTTCTGTAATAACTGCTGTTGATCACTGTATTTTCTTTGGTATAGTCTTGATGATTTTTATTTCTAATTATTTCTATTATGTTACGCTGTACTCAGCTATAGCAATCAACTATTAATGAAGTAAACTTTGAGAGCATAATGGGACAGAGCCTAAAATGTGTAAGAGATTTTGCTATTAAAGGTAGTGAAGTGGGGCTAGGTGTCTTGCCAAAGGTCATAGGAAGAATTTATGACCAAGGGATTATAACACATTTTCCTTCATGTCCAATTCTCATGCTTGAATTATACAGCCACATTTCAAGTACATTTTCTACTGTTTCCTATGTACTCCAGAAATTTGTTACAGAAATTAAGTCCTCAAATACCACTTCTAGACTTGGGCCTCTATTATAGGAAAACAGTCCAATAAATGTTTTGTTATTGAAGTGTTGGTGCTTAAATTTTAATAACACACTTCTCTTTACAAACTGTTCTATTTTTCAGTAGTACTGCTTTTTTCTTTATGTATGTTTTCATCAATTTTGCTGTTAACATGAGATAATCCATTTGTTTAAAGACTAGTTTAACACTCTTAACTAATTAAAATTTGGTTTGCTATCTACAATTAAACTGTATTTGAGTGAATTAGTCCTTCATCCTTTGATTTAGCTCAGTGTGGTGTATTTAGACATAATTTTTTATTAAATAATAGATTAGACTACCATAAATAGGAAAAATGTAAGATAGTCTCATTGCTTGAAATCAGTGAGAGGATAAATAGGGGCATAAAACATCCTAGAAATTCATATATCCAGGCAGGCTTTTTTTCATGTTGTATTTGGAAAAAAAAAGTGGACATGTGCAGAAACTGTGAGTACAATTAGCGTCAAGCAGATAAATCCAACTCTAATCCTGTTTACGCTCTACATCAGACAGATGTGCTGAGATTGATTTAGACAAGCCCTTGGCTTATAGTAATTTTTTTTTAAGTGTCATATATTCTGTTTTTGTTAGATCTTTGTTAAATGTTAAGTGCTGTTAGTTTTATTCTTCCTAACGCCTGTAACCTACTTTATACAGGTTCCCTCTCTGCTCTCATGATGACAGGGCAGCCTGGTAGAAGAGATTATCTTTATTCCTTGTAATTAAATTGACTTTTTTTTCAGAAGATACAACAATGGGAAGTGGGTACTGAATTAAATAAATAGCATGATATCTAATAGATGTATACTTAAATCTCTTGCAAGAACAGATGGTACCCAATATCTTTCTAAGTAATGTGAGAGGACAGTTAATGTCCTGAAACAGCTAGCAATAACCGATATGATACTAACGAACCAATAGGTTTTTTTAAGTTTAAAAAAGTGTCTAATTCAATATTTACTTTATATTTAAAGTAAACTTGGTTGTTATCACATACTAGAAATACTTTATAAATCTAGCTCATGACTTAAATTTTCTTTATCTGAATTGTTTTATAACATTCTACTGCATTTGCAAGGGTCTTATTTTCAGTAAAAATAGAAGATGAAAATTATAGAATATGCCTAGGGACTTTTATACAGATTTCTTTTCAACTTTAGTAAAAATTTGCTGTCCTAATCCTACTAGCTAGTTCAATATTTCCTCTACAATTTAAAACTTAAGGATGATGCTTTTGTATGATTCAGTATTCCTACAGTTTATATAGTTCTCCAAGCTGTATCTGAAAATGTATTCCAGTAGAACAACTAGAGTCAAATGCTATTTTTGAAAGTGTAGTGCAGCCTAGTAAGAATGTATTATTTTAATTTTCAAAAGTTTTGATGTGCATCTGAGCAACACAAGAATTTGACAAATACAGAGTAAGAGGAAGATGTAAAAGCAAATAAAAATCTGGCTGAAATAGTAGCATGAAAAGAAAAGACAAGACAAGCCTTACCTGGCTTATGATTAAATGTCATTCTGTGAAAGCTAGTAGGGAGAATAAAAAGTATTTTAACAGACGTTCATTTTACTTGATTTGTGCACGACAAATAAGCTGATGTTTGTAATTTATTTGTGATGCATGTGCATAACATTAGCATAGCAGAATTTGTGATACTCTTAGCAGAACTAATAGTTTAATCCAAAATGTTATTTGTTTAAAAATATTTAAAAAGCAAACCCATTTAGCATATTTGTATTTGTCTGGGGGAATAAATGCTGCAGCTCGGTTGTTGCTGCAGAACAGTTGTTATATTTCACGTGTCTTATGTTTACCAATTTTCCTAAAATGTTGAGTTTGTGGACTGGAACTTTCAGTGTTCTGTATGTCTGACAGCGAGACTTTCTGGAAAAAGATAAGCAGACCCCGTCGAAAATGCTGTTTTTAAAATTAAAACAAGTCTTAAATAAAGGTACTAAACTATGTAGTTCTAGGTAAGTGATTCAGGATATCACAAGTGAATGTTTCATTTAAGGCCTACAAAGACTATTGACCCCCAAATGTTTTAGAAGATCAATACAAAGTTTGAAAAAAATCAAGATCTCGGGTTTGGTAACATTAGTATTAAGGTTGCTTGTACAATGTCCACTCACCTTTTGAGTCTATGCAAAATCATAGTTCAAATGGAATCATGCACATTTTTTTTCCTCCTCAGTCCCCTGGTTTCAAGCAATGTCTCTTACAGAAAATACTTTTACAGCAGTCATTATAGTACTTTAAGCTTTGTTTTGTTTTATATGCTTGGTGAGTTGCCTTCTGTTTATTTGCTGCGTACTTCTGAAAATCTGCACTACAGACAATTTCCCGTGTACTATCTCAGCGCACACAAACCATTACTTGTCACAGTATTCCTGCTAAGTATGGAATGGTTTTAGTCCAATTTTACACCTTAGTAGCTGACATCTGGAGAAATTAAGATGGTAAAATGTAGCAAGTTGGAAAAATGTGTGGGAAACACAGGAGGGTCATGCTTCTATCTCTGCAGTAGGTTATTTGATATGGAATAGGAAAAATACCAAAATGGGTTGGTTGAGAACTGTTGGGAGAGGTAATACTGACCTGAGCTTTAGCTGTGTTAGCATTGCTGAGGTGCAATCCTCCAGGATTTCTGGATAGAAAGATGATCACTGCATAGCCTGGTTCAAGAAATGATGTTGAGAAATGCCAGTGTCAAACTGTTACAAGAATTGATGCAGGCTTCTTTTTCCTGCTCAGAAAAAGTATGACTTTCTGAAGCCCTCAGCTTCATGTGGTGTAATGAAATAGGTGATACTTGATTTTGCAGTCTCACACCTGCAGTGCTGTCCATCTTCTCCAGGAAGACAGTTAAAATAGACTTTTGCAGCTTCTCCCTGGCACTTCAGCACTTCATCCAACAGAATCTGGTATGGCTTTTGCTATTGAGAAACCACTTGACTGAGCTGTTGCTAGATTTGGAAAAGGTTTCTGGTTTTGCAGCTTTTCTTGCCTTGGGCTGCAAAGGGAACTTTATTGGTCTAGTGTATTGGATCTGTTGTCATTACAAAACAAGCAGGGAAACTTTTCTTTTCATGTGCGGAGTATCTGACACCTGCAGGAATGGTGGCGTTTTTCCTTCAGTCTGTGTATTTGACTTTGTTGTTGAGGAATCAGGTGTTTTACAGCTCAAGAGAGCAGAAAAAGGAGAAGCCTGTACCACAGTGGTTCCGTTGATACATCTTCAAAAGGCATTTGGAACTAGTGTCACGGAAGTGATAGTGTCTGCAGCCACGGGGTCCATGTGTATAACAGCCCCGAGACAAGAAAACCTTCACTTAGCGTTCCAGCCTAACACAAATCTCCCCTGGGGTGAGGGTCTTGAACTGTCACAAAAACTTTTGAAACTGTTTTTCTTGTCTTTTAAGTAAATTCATAACTCCAAAATGAAAGCTAAGGTCAGTGTCACACTTTTGGTTTATTTTTCTGTTTTTGCTTAACTATTTTCTGATTTGTCACTAGTCTAAACCCAAAAGGCAGCAGTTGCATCAAATGCCAAATTTATTTTTTCATGAAGTCAGCTTGGGTCATAGCACACTTTCTGATCTCTGAGAGCTATGATTTAGGAGAATACAATGAAGAATTTGCTTTTTGAATGCAAACACACACACACACACACAAAGATGGTTCACTGTTCTTGGAGCCTGCAATTTTATTTGTTTTTTTGAATATCAGAAGAGGGATTAAATTGCCTCTCTGAAATTGAGCTATTTGTATAGCTGGATACCTAATCTAAAAAACAGAAAGTTGGTAAAATATAAGACCAGTGATTGAGGCAAATGATATGCAATAAGTTTCAATATAGGCATGAGCAGATGCAACAAGTGAAGCTAGAGATGACGCCATAACAATATTTTTTTGTAGATATTACTCCTAAATATGTTGATAACACTTTTTTTCTTTTCCTTTCTCCACCCCCCCCCCCCCCCCCACCCACAGATCCCGTTTTTTTGGCCCAAGAAGAGATTATTGAAATGAAAGATGTCTTTTCAGTAAAACTGAAACGTCGTCGTTTTGCAGGACAGAAAAAAGGTGGTACTTTGTTGGGTATCACAATTTTTAAGTGCTTGAATAAAGAAGAAAATAAACTAACAGACTGTGCTATCCATTTAAATAACTTAAGTGAAGATCATTGTCATTCATGGTTTAGACATCTAAAGGAAATTTTGAATGGTAAGCACTTAATTGAGGTTGATACCATTATTTTTTCAGACTTGTTTCTATTGGCAATACGTAAGGTTGAGTGAAACTTAGAAAAATACTTGCCTGTGGAAATTAAGACACAAAGATATGAATGTTATTGCTGGAAAATTTTGTTTACTACTGAAGTTTTACATAGTGAAGTGTAAAATTTAGGAAAGTGACAATAATTGACTAATGCATCGGTAAAAATTAAACTAATGCTACTTTTTGGAAGTGTTTTGCAAGCTACTGAAAATAAGTAGCTTACTGTATTCTGACTGAAAAGTCTTCTGGGAAATCTGTTTCTTAAAGAAATGAAATATACTGTTGATATTTTCACTTGGAATTGCAGCACATCTGATGGTACTACAGTTGTTGCAATCCTGGGAACTCTTCAGGGACCTCCTGGTGACTGTTTAGGAGCTCCCACTTGAGACCCGCAGATTCTTTAAGAGGCTAATGGGAGAGGCTTTCCTCTTCTTCATAAATTCACAGGTGGAAGTGCTCTTAAGGTTCTGTAGGACTCTTATTGTATAATTTGATACAAAATGTATTGACACTAGCTAGTGATGAGAGGCAATTCTTTATTTTTAAAATATCTCTCTGTGTTTGCCTGGGCTAATGCCAGTTTTGGGATGCTTTGGTTAACCCATGATAGTTGCATTTTTTTCATGGAAGCTGTATCAAATTTAAGAAAAAAAATATTCACCATTTAGGGGGAAAAAAACCCCAACAAACCAAAGCCTTTCACTGTAATTTAATACCATCAACGTGGAAAAGACACAGAATATAGCACACTTTTGTTGTTTTGTTTTTTTAAAATCACAAAACCCACACAAACCAAACTCTCTGATTTAGCTCCAAAATGTGTCTCTGTTTACAGACTATAGCAAATGAGTTTGTTTATTACAGAAGAAAAACAATCCATCTTGTAACAGACTATTAAAACTCCAGCTGAATTGTTAATACTGAGCCAGATTACAGAATGCAAATCTTAAACATCTGTAGCATTTGTAACAACACTTTCAGTAGTGATTTATAGTGTACTTCTAGTAAAGTGACTATGTCAAAAGCAGGTACTAGAGAAAGTAAAATAACATGAGTTATTAACGGTGCATTCTTACATTGTTTGCTTACAATATGCTTTGGATTTTCCAAATAAAAATGTGTACTAAAAAGTGCCTTCCCTTGCCCCTTTGTGAAAGACTTTACCACAAAATACCTAAATCTGCAAAAGTGCCAAGATTCTTGCAGATCTCCAGCTACCCATAAAGGCAAGGACATTTGCATAAGGAGCAAATGTCTGTTTTGTTCCCAGATTACCCTCCATCCATCAGGAGCAGTGATACCATATGTTCACAGAAAAAAAGCTGCAGTATCTCTTGCTCAGGTTGCCTTGACTTCGAGGTGCAGTCTCTGTTTTATAGCTTTGTAATTGGAAGCCACCTGAACCTGAAAAAAGCATTCTGTGCAATGTTGCTGTTTCTAGTTCTTCCTTCAGCTTCAGTCTTTCTCCAGAAGCTCAAACCTTGTGCAGATTTTTCTTGATCTCGAATCAGTACATTTTTCTCCTTTCCTTTTACTTCAGGAATAATCAGGACTCAGAGGGGGGAAAAAAATAACCAAACACAACCCCCAAAATATCATTCACTAATGTGTATATTGTTTTAAGTTCTGTAATTACAGTAAAAGTAGTTTTCACACTGTTACATTTTGAAGTCTGAGTAGCTATTCAAACTGCCTTTTTATCCAGAAAGTCAGCAAAAAAGCAGCAGCATTTCTGCATTCAGTGTGGCAGAGACACATTATCAGTAATTGAAACAGTGATGGTATAGTAATGGTATAATTCAGAAAAAAAGGCTTCTGATTTAAAATGTACCAAACATTGGTAGGAAGTGCCCAGTGGGATTCAAGTCTGGACTAGAAGTACAAAATGCAGATAGGTTCTGTTGATTCCTCAGTAACTGAAATCTCAAAAGGCACATTGATATACCTCTGCTTGAAACAGTGATGAATTTTCATAGTTTTTGCCGCAGCTTGTTCTCGTAGTAGTGCTGGTGTCATCTTTGTTAATGAACTCAAATTGGCTCCTTTTTGGTTTCCTTCTGAACTGCAGGATAAAGTTAAAATTTCATCCTTCTAAAATAGTCAAAATTTAAGTGTACATGTCTTTTTCCTAATCTATCTGGTCACAAAGTAAGTTTTCATTAACTGCTGCATTATTTACTTGAAGGTTTTTTATTGCTTCTAGGCTGGAGCAAATTAAAAGCAGGTGATTTATCAAAGTAGAGTGTATATATGTTTGGGTATGGCTGTCAGTAAACATGTACTTTCATTTGTCAGAATGGCTGAATATTACTAAAAGGTGTGCCTCCTTTGAAAATAAGTGCAATTTCTATTTGTTTACCTTACTCTCTGACAGTTTTTTAGATTTTTATGCGTATACATTAGTTAAGGAACAACAGTAGCAAGTTTATCAGTGATGATACAAGCTAGAGTTTTATCTGGAAATTTGTTCTAGTGAAGACTGCATTTTTTTCTGAAATACCACGTATACAGTTTCCCTTTTACTGTGCATTTTGTGTCTGACACGAATGTTTCTTGCATGGTTTTTCCTGTTCATTCTTACTCTCTTCATAGTGAGTATCCTCTGTTGCTTTGAATTGGTGTCCAGAGTACTTCAATTTAAAGTCTAACCAGGCTATAATTTTTTATGAAGCCTGTCATCATATAAGTGAGCACACAGATACGATATAGTTGTTTAGAATTTAGTTACAGTGGCTTTGTGTGTGTGTGTGGCAGGGTAACAAAACACATCTTCCCACTTTTAAATAAGTTCTGATTTTCCTCATAACATTGCTGCTGTTCAGATGCATGCCAGCTAGATATGAAGAGCTTGCTCAATGACATGGTGTTCAGGAAAACTGATTTTCTGTGTATCGCATATTTGTTAAACTGATGTAAAATAACCACTACCACCTTAAGGCATGCACTTACGGAGCCTTGGTTTTGGACTGGCTCCTGGAAAACCCCACATGGCAGCTTAGACAGGTTCTAGTATGCTGTTGATCTCATGTCAGACCTGTTGTACACCTGACTGTCAGTGATTTCCATTTATACATCGCATCTTTTTGTACTGGACTTACGGGCATGTACAGTGGACATACTGTGTCAGTGGAATTCACTGTTTAAAATCCTCTGTGCATGCAAATGCCCAGTGTTACTTAAAGGGTTAAGACAGCCCCAGAAATGAGGGAGAATGCATAATTATCAATGCTTATCCATTTATTTGATTTTTTTTTTTTAACCAAGACTTATTTTTATTAACAGTTGATTTGAAAAAGTTTTCTGTAAACTAACAGAAGACAGTAAATATGGTTATGAATAAATGATGAAGTAGCAAAAAATGCATGAAGTGCATTTTATTTTTATCTACTATTCTGTAGTGTATCTCACACTAGGATTTGATATGAATGTCTGAAACTTCATGCATGAAGTTTTAATTAAACCATTAATGTTAAACATTAACTTTGGTTAGTTAATATTAACAGTGGTGTCTCCATAGTTACATTAACAAATCTGTCTCATATTATTAGTTTTCCTCATGTATGATATTCTTACTGTTGTATAAAGTATTTATAAATGCATGCAATAATGACATGATTCCAGGCTCTTAACTTTTGTAACATAAACCCATTTTCATAAAGCTAAGAACTGAAAGCAGCACAGATGTATGTCTGAGCATAGCGTCTCTGCTGCCCTATGAGCCTTTGTTTTCAGAACACCCTGATTGACCCACCACCCTTCATGGTTCACTGATTCACTTGATAGCTCAAGTTTAAACTAGTGCATATTAGCACATTTGTTAGTACTAGAGGAACAGTTGGCCTTCCTGCTTTAGGCTGCTGGTTCATTTCAAATGGAGCAGCCACAGAAAACAATAACAGAATACCAGTTAGGAGAACACCAAAAGGCTGACAGACTGAAATCAGCCGCAGACTGTAGTAAATGAGATTGAGTCATTCATACAGATGATGTTAAAGAAAATTAAAAGACGATTATTATTTAAAAATGCTTTTAAAGAAGTTTCACTATATAGTTGTATGAAAGTTTGATTTTTGGCTGTTATTCGATATTCTTTCATTAAACTCAGTTGGTGGTGTGTTATAACATGTCCAGTGCACGCTGGGAATGATAAATAATAATTTTTGTCTTACCATCGATTCATGTCAGTTGACAATCATCTGGTACAAACAAAACCACATTAGTAGCGTACCGTATCTCTGCTCACATGCCTTGTTTGTGACACCTATTTCTATAAATAAAATAGCTTAACTTTCTACAAAAGTAAATTGATATTCAAGTAGTCATAAAGAGAATATTATAACGCTTTTATCCTTTGAATTCATTTGGTTCTTGAAAATCTCACTAGGATTTATGTATTAACTCTGATCTACTTTTCAATGATAGCCTAATATATATAATCATAAATACAGTTCCTGTTTGAGAATAATTTAATGAATGAATTTTTTGTTTTGAAAAAAAGGAAACAAAAATTCAATTAAGTTTCCTTAAAAATCTAAGAATTTTTTTCCCCACCCATTGAAAAGTCTGTATTCCTTTGCCTGCTTATGTTTTCTTTTAAAACTTTATATTGCTACCTGGCACTTAACTGTTTTTCAGTTTTATGTATAAAAATTTAAGTGAGCTATCGATGTTTGCTTTTTTTTCCTTCAGCTTTCTCCTAATGATGGTTTAACAGTAACAAAAAATGAATTGTAACTCGCACTGTCTGAGTAACAGAATTTATGACTCTTCATTACCTTCTTCTACTTCTACAAACTCTGTACTCTCCTTTATCCCTCTGTTTTGTGTTTTATAAGTGTGTGTGTGTATATATATTATGTTTAAAGATATACTTTACTTACAAATTAAAGATTCTCTAGTCAGTTTTTACAGTTTTCTGGCTCTGGGTGTTGGTGGGGGTTGAGCATTTAGGGCCGGCTGATCACAGGTAGGAGTTCCTGTAGAGAAGATAAGAAACATGCCAGCACATTAATGAATGTGGCTAAATCTCTTCTCTATTAAATCAAGAGTCCTTATTCTTATAGTTTTCCATTTAATTTCTATTGGTACTTTAGGAAAAATATCAAGTCACAGAAATTATTTTTTTGGTCTTAATATTTTTATAACTTCTAAAAGACTGCAATAATACCCTAGCAGATTTCCAGTAAGTCTTGAATAATGATTATTATAACGTCTTTATGATGATGATTTGTATGTTTTAATAGTCTTTAGGAACTTTTGTGTTCTAGGTAGTCTTCCTTATTTGTGGTGTAATTACTATGATTAGAAATTGCCAGTACATACCTGCAGTGCTTGTTTCTGTTTCCAGAGAATCAAGAATAATTTGGGTTGGAAAGGACCTCTGGAGATTATCTATTCCAGCCTCCTGCTCAGAGCAGGTGAGCTTCTAAACAAGATCAGGTTGCTAAGAACCATGTCCAGATAAGTTTTGAAAGTCTCTAAGGATGGACATTCCGCAGCCTCTCTGAGCAGTGTGATCCATAGCTTAACTGCCCTCATCGTGAAGAGCGTTTTCCTTATTTCAGATTGGAATATACCCTACCGCATCTTGTGTCCATTGCCTTTTTGTCCTTGCACCTGCAAGAAGTCTGTTTTGGTAGTCTTTGTTAGTCCCACAGTAGATACTTAAGGACAGCATTTAGATAGATACTCTGTTCTCAAGGCTATACAAAGCCTGCTACCTCTGCCTCTTGTATGTGGCTTGTTCCAGCCCCCTTGCTGAAGTCACTTCTCTGTTGGACTCACTCCACTTGATTAGTCTTGTGCTGGGGGGCCTAAACATGGATGCAGTTTTTGAGATTCAGGCTCGAAAGACTTTGAATACAAGGGCATAATCACATCCTTTGAACTGCCAGTTGTCTTCTTGTTAATGCAATCCAGCAAGCACTTGGCCTTCATGGCATCAATAGCACACTGTTTACTCACGCTCAACTCCTTGTCCATCAGGAACTTCAGATGCTCTCTAAAGAGGTCAGTCCCCAGCCTGCACTGTGAGGGTTTTGCAGGGCCAGGTGCTGGACTTCGTGTTTGTCTTTATTGAACATCTTGAGGCTTTTGTCAAACCTTTCTTGTAGCTAATCAAGGTCCTTGTGAATGGCAGCCCTGCCCTGCAGCACATCTGCTCTCCTCACCAAGTTCCCTGTTTTCTTTTTATCTCCTTTTTAAAGGAGATACTTTCTTAATGTAGGTACTAAGGCTTATTACTGAAGACATGCAGGATTCACCAGGCATTAAGGATTCATAAGGATTAATTTGCCGTGCAATGACATGGCACTGTGTGTAACATTTTGCCATAAATGTAATTAGAAATCTTGTTTTTTATGTACGCTTTTAGATTATAGCAGAAAACTGGTCCAGTAATTTTCTTCAGTATCTTTAAGAAATCTTCTAAGATTTACTAACACAAACTTGATAAAGTGCTAGTTTTCATTTCCAGATTCTTTGATGTGTTTAAATAAGTGAAAAAGTAATCTATGGGACTTTTGTAGTTGTTATGTTTTGATCTTAAGGAATATTTTCCCCTTTGATGCTGAAATAATATTTAGCTATAATTTCTCTGAGGAATTGTTCCTGGTCAGTTGTTGAGGTAGAGTAAGCGGGGAACAGTTTCAGGAAGCACCAGCTGACAATCTGAAGGTACACGTGGCTGTAAAAATTGAAGTAATACTCTACATGGGGCAGGAAAACGTGCTTTCACTCTTGGTTCTTTTTGGAGCTGTGGCCTACTACTAATTGTGTTCTTGAATGCTGAAAGCAGTACACTTGCCAGGTATTCTAGCTTTCATTTGGCTAAGAAAGTGATAGTCTAACCTGATACTAAAAGAAAATTTAGAATTTATAAATTAGTTAATTGAATACAAAATTTTTCGAATCATATATTTTAAATAACTACTAAAGAAACAGCAGTATCCGTATGCCACCGCTTGCTTTTTGTAGCAAACCAACCTGACTGAATCATGGCAATTGTAGGAATTCTAGAAAAGAGAACTTGAAAAGTAATGTTATTGTTTTAGTATGAATTATTTACTATTCAACAAAATACCACATTCCAAGTAATAAAATTACTTCACGCTATCAATGTGCAAGACAAGGTACTGTTTGCATAGCAGTATTTCTCAGCATTTGCTCAGAGTTCGTTACTTCGAAGACCTAAATGCAACTTTTTAAAAAATAAAATGAACAATAATTCTCAGATTTCTGAATGATATTACTAAGTTTTCTATTTCTTTGTATTTCTTCTGACCTCTTTCAAGATGAGGGAATTTCTTTTGCACTGTTTGATTTACAATCTCAGATGTTTGCATAGCAGTATTTCTCAGCATTTGCTCAGAGTTCGTTACTTCGAAGACCTAAATGCAACTTTTTAAAAAATAAAATGAACAATAATTCTCAGATTTCTGAATGATATTACTAAGTTTTCTATTTCTTTGTATTTCTTCTGACCTCTTTCAAGATGAGGGAATTTCTTTTGCACTGTTTGATTTACAATCTCAGAAAACAAAAGTATTGGATTGTAATATCAGTTTTGTTGAGTGTTATTGTCATATGCCTGCTGGGAGTGTTTCATATTAAATTGCCAAAAAGATATGTTTTGATGTTTGGTTGGGTTTGGTTTTTTTTTTTGTTGCCCAATCTTATAACTTCTCCACATTCACCCTGCTCCTGTATCAGGGTTTAACTAGTTACAACATATACTTTTTTTTTCTGGTTCCTACAATGTTTTAGTTAGTGTGTGATTCATTTCTACTGTTTTAGCTGTACATACAGAAGTAATCAGTACTGTAATTTTAAGATAAATAGCGCACATCCAAGAAGAAATTGAGACTTTTTTTAGACTGTAATTTACTTATCCTGTTAAAGTACTGTAATGGTTCTAATAGTACAAAATCAGTTAAGCTGTAAAAATAGCTGGGCTGTGTGTAATCTTAAATGTTCTGTGTTTTCTTTTTAGGCTTTCAAAATAGACCAAAATCCTTAAAAGTGTTTGTTAATCCAAGTAGCCACAAAAGAGAAGCCACTCATGTTTATTATGAACAAGTTGCACCTCTTTTTAAGCTTGCTGATATCAAAACTGATGTCACAGGTAAGTTGCTTCATAAGCATAGTTTAATCCTTTGTGAAACTAGTACTTAAGCGTGCAAGACAATTTGAATTTACTGCTAATCCTTACTGGCTTTGCCTGCAACTAATGCATTTGGAACTGTAGTTAATACAATGCGATATATTTTTATTTAATCAAAAAATGTTTTAGTAATTCTGTTATTCATTGAATATTTTCCCCTATAGCTATCTAGTAATATATTTTTTGTATTTCTTAAAGCAAGCATTCTGTAAAAAGAAACAAGCATTTAATGTCTGACAGTCATGTATGTGCTTGCTAAGACTTGTTCCTGCCTTCTGACAAACCCGTGTCCTTAAATATTACTTCTCTTCTGAGAAAATCTATTGGCCTGACATCATAAGAGGGGCTTATTGGAAGGACACATTATTTCTGGATTCTGACTCAGTTTCAGGGATGACCTGGAAGCCTAAGTGGTTAAGTTCTGTAATGACAAGGGCGGCTCTCACTAGGCACATGGGCACGACTTGGTGTCTGGAGAACACGAAGGTACAACTTTAATGTTGTAGTGATGCTGCCTTCTGCTCAACAATGGGTTCCTGATAGCAGGTTTGGATTTAAGGCCCCAGTTTCTGCCAGAGTTCTGCTTTATGTCCTGAATTTGCCCTTTGGTTGTTTCATTTGACTGCCCTTTTTATAAGAAATTGAACAGGGAAACAATGAATTTTCTTAAAGCAGTAAAATATTAATGATCTGATCATTACTTCTGCCCCCTTCTGTGAAGAGACGGAAACTTACGCTACATCAAATTTGGTCCCAAAAACCACCCAAGTTTACAGAGAAATGATATTAGTATTTCCCATTCCAAATATTTTTTTTTATCCATAGTATTACAATTCCCTTTAATACACTGCTAATTTTTGATTATGCATTTCATATCCATGTGATGTGTAAACTCTGGTGCAAGACATTTTAACACCAAAAAGTCTTTTTCCTATGGCTGTTGTAATTGGTTTGCAAAATAATCAGTTCCAGCTTAAGCAAATTATAAGGCAGAGGGCTCATCCTACAGTTGTCCCTTAAACTTCTTGTGAAATCATGACTAGTTCAGGTTGCAGGCCAAAAATCATTCTGAGCAAATCTGATTTAGGCATGAGGATATAATAATGCAGTAAGTGTTCGTATATGAGATTTATCTTGCTAATTTTATTACCTGTATCTATGTATTTTTAAATTACTTAGTCCACAATTTAAAGTAAAATAAATTGAAGATTAAAGATGCATGAGAATAAGTGTGGAAAAGATTCAGTCTGTGTTAGAATTCTGTAGTGATAACTTCTTAACGTCCCTTAATTGACAAGTGAATGCCAGCAGCTTTATATAAGTTTTGATTCTCACAGACGTATTTTTCACCTGCAAGACATAGGTGATATTGTAAACAGATTAATAATAATGCTGCCTTCTTAGAAATTGAACTTAGCCTTGTTTGGTCACAATTTTTTAAAAAAAGTTTTTGTCATGCAAACCTTAGTTAGAGATGAATGACTATGTCATATTGTTAAATTAGTTATTACTTTACCTTAAGCAACTATTTAAAAAAAAAAATATTCCTTGCTACTGGTTAGTGTTTCTTTTATTGTTACTGTGAACATAACCTTGTTTGTTAAACTCTGTTAAAGGCAGCGTTATCATTTACCTGTATAAATTATTACATTTTTAGCTATGTAATGTCACCTGGAATCCTAAAGCTGAACTAATAAGCCAAATCTGCATCAATAGTTTTTTAGATTACTTCATAGAATTTAATATAAGCTATGAATATAATTTATAGTGGTTTTAAAAACAGTTTTCCTAATTGAATAAAAATAGTTTAAAGTTTAATTTTTATTATTTTTCTTTTAAATTTTGAAAAGAAACTTCTGGTTTTAGCCAGATAAATGTTTAATGGCTTATCCTTAAAGTAAGGTTATTTTGGCAATGTCCAAATACTATTGTGCTTATTAGCTGCCTAACACTCCTCCTACAGGCAAAATGGGAAAACTGCATTGGTGGGTGCTGAGTGAAAGGCCTACCTACTGGTACCATCTTCTAATAAAACTAAGTGCCTCATTTCAAGTAAATTGAACTGTTTTTTTTTTCTCCCATAATTATTTTGGATTTTGTGAAGTTGGAGTGTGCATCTTGCTGTTACTGCTTTTTTGAAATGTGGCCAATATTTACAAACATAGTGGTGTTCAAAGGTGTATTAGGTAGTGAAAGTTGAAGGCTTTTGTACAATTTTTACACTAAAGAGTTTACTTCTAGTCTTTTCACATAAACATATTTAAAACTTAAAATTAATTGTACACAAAAATATTAAAGCAAATTTGAACCTCTGTCGTGGTTTAACGCCAGCTGGCAAGTAAGCCCCACACAGCCGCTTGCTCACTCCCCCCTCCAGTGGGATGGGGGAGAGAATCAGAAGGGTAAAAGTGAGAAAACTATGGGTTGAGATAAAGACAGTTTAACAGGTAAAGCAAAAGCCG
>NW_008794003.1:1885151-1893337 GCF_000699145.1 Aptenodytes forsteri
ACCCCCAGCCTACTCGCTGGTGGGGTGGGGTGAGAGGCAGAAAAGGCCTTGACTCTGTGTAAGTACTGCTCAGCAGTAACGAAAACACCCCTGTGTTATCAACACTGTTTCCAGCACAAATCCAAAACATAGCCCCATACTAGCTGCTGTGGAGAAAGTTAACTCTGTCCCAGCCAAAACCAGCACAACCTCTGAAGTGACTTCTAGCACATACACAATACAAGACTTGCAGGTTACTAAAAAACAAAAAAAAGCCCAACAAACTTTGACAGTGGAGTGCTGAAAGACAGCTCTCCTCATCCAATCTTGTATTTTGGTAGCTGGCTGTTGCTTCCTACGTGATCAAGCTTGCCAGATCTTATTCTTCATTGTAACTTCTGTTGGAATAAACTTTTTGTTTTTTAGAAGTTTGGAGTGAAGGTATTCTCTCCTACTCACGGATATACAGCAGTCAAAAGGCATGTATGTAAATAAGTGAGTTCTGAAATAGCAGTTACTTTCTCCAGTTATCTTTAAATTTGGTATGGTTTTCTTTTTTTCTGCCAAATTACTTCGGATACTACAGATGTATTAATTTTAGTCAAATTAACAAAAGTCTTAAAGAGTGGATTGTGTTTTGTTGGGTTTTTTTTGTTATTTTTGTTACATGGAATAAACACATCTCTGAAGTGCTCAGGGCAGTAGAAAGTGGGAATTGGCAAATGTGAACTGAAACAGTACTTTATTGCTTAGCCTTAGCTACAGTTACCTAAATCTGGTCTTTATACAGTCTTTTAAGAGTTTGGCAATCTTGAGTGCTGCAGCTGGGATATGGCTGTTAGGAGAAGAACAGTGACGCTTCTAAAAATCAGTTCAACAAAAGCTCGCTCCACATTTGGGTTACCTACAAGCACTATCAAATAGTGATAATTGGAGCTAGTATTTTAGAAATATATTAGTATCTTGCAAAATCTTACACATACTGAAGAAAAATAAATAAAGGTAACCTCAACAGACTCCTAGTTTGTCTCGCTTCGCTTCCTAGTTTTGACTCTTCTGCTTCTGTTTATGCACAATTACAAGCTGGATGTTTAGGCAAAACCAACAGCCTTCCCCACATCCCCATTTTTAGGGCAGAATCACAAAGGAGAAGAGAGTGATTGAGAATTGGACAAATAACGTTGGTTTAAATTTACTATACAGTAAATAACATTAATTTTTTTTCATCCAGTGTCAACACCAGTTAATCTGTTGTTATCATTAGCAGTTTTAATCCTATTGACATTAGTCTGTGACACGAGTGCCAGTATTTATACGTGTCATATGGAAGTGTCCCACGTTTGGAAGAGTTGAAATAATCATATGTTGCTTTTTCTGTATGTAGGGTCTGAACCCTTAGTTTCTTGTTGGCTACGTGAGATAGGGTGTTACAATGTATTGGAGTATGCGTGACTGTTCAAATGAGGTACACTGTCAGTGCCCTTCTTTCAGAATGCTATTACTTGAAACTTAATGCATACTGGAATTTACAAGTTGGGAACAAAATGTCCTTGAAAAAGGAAAACTTTTTCAATTATGCATTACAAATAGTTGGAAAAAAGCATTAAATAATATTTTTGTGATAATATTTTTGCCAAATGTGTAATCTGAATCCTTCTGAAATGGTGAAAGAAGTGCTTTCTTCCTCTTACCAAATTTATTGTGTGTGGGGTTTTTTTTTTGGTTTTGTGTTTGGTTTTGGTTTGGTTTTTGTTTGTTGTTGTTTTTTTTTTCCCCTGAATTGGAACAAAACCAAATATTCAAACATCTAGCTTTTTTCCAGCTATCAGAATGACTTTTACGTGTTTCTCTGGAGGTTGTCAAGCCTGCAGAAGACTTTTTAGACATGGACTTTTTATGTCTGTGTTGGATTTTTTCAATTTTTTTCCACTTGATCATTTTGTTATATATTCTCATGAAGTTTTTCCTGGAAACTTCATTTTTTCATTTCCTTTTTGTCACAATGTTTCAGAATAGATGCTGTGTACCTCTGTCATTCTCTCATCAAATTTTAAATTTCTTGGGATTATCCCTGATGTTAAGCCTTGCAGTAGTCCTCCTATATAATTTCCGAACTTAAGCTATTAGATGCAAAGAGGATGGAGTCCCAATCAATCTGGCTAACACTAGTAATTTTTACTGCCTTTATTGATTTCTCTGTAGACATGAGTCCTCTTTACTTTCATGTCCTTGTTCTTTGAGTGAATTAATTTTGTAATAGTAAACATAACTTACATACACTACATTAGGAAACCATTGAGCATGTTTTCTTTTACAAAATAAAATCTTATTTACTGTACCATTTTAATTAGATTGTACTCATAACTTTCTAAATGTCATCATGTTAATTTAAAAAGGCATGTAACCTGGTAACCAACTGTATGTTTTCATGGGCAGAGTTTCTTTCACAGTTAAGCAGTGGTAAGATATTTGAATCTTTCTGCATTTTTGCATGATGCACAGTTTTATTGGTCACTTTTTTCACAATCTACAGATAATGATAAAAGGATAGTTCCTATTGGTAAAAGCAAAACTGAGTACGATGGCTTAAATACTGTGCTTTGATCTTCCAGAAGAGGTCCTGCATGAAAGTAAATTCTGTAAATAATTCCTGAAATCTATTATAGTGATAGGTATTTCTGTAGCAAAATGATAATTCTCTGCCTTTGATACAATCAAAATAACTCTAGTTTTTAATTAAGAATTTCCAAAACACCAAGCACTAGAACTTTGCTAATACTGGTTGGGAGATTTTGAAGTTATATGCTGATATACAATTGTTTAGTGTGAAGTGTAAAAAATTTTATCACTTTTACTTTGATTTAGTATTTTTTTTTTTTAAGTTATATATATACTCGCTATATATACACGCATTCTTTTGTGTGTGTGTGTGTGTGTATATATATAGGGAGACACAGAGGTGTTTTCTTGTAAGCAGCATTTGAATAGTCTGTAGAAATACTGTTATAACAGGTACAGATACGGAATGATTGTTTTAGACACCAAGACTAATAATTTTAATAGTGTTTAGAAACACTGGAAAAAAGCCTTGAACTGTGCTAGCACCAGGGACAGACAAGCATGAAAGATTAATGTAATTTTGCATATAATGATGCACATTCTTACACAAAAAATCCATCTGCAAGTGTCATGTCAGTCACCAAAAATCTTTGATGGGTGGCTGCAGCTGGGCTGTCTCTTCTGGCAAAGCTGGCCTAGAAAATGCTAAATGTAGTTATGATGCTTTGTGCCATCTGTAGTATGCCAGTTTATCCTGTCTTCACTGGCATTTACAGTACTATATACGGTATCGGCAAACACAGAGACATCAATGTAGAGTGACAGATTCATTTCCTCCAGAGGCTATGAACTCTGGTGTATACTTGTGCCACCTTCCTCTGTGTGTTATATTCTGTTGTCACTGGTATTTGGCTTGATTTCATACTTCTGTGTTTAACTCCTCATATTTTTGATTTAGCAATTTGCATATCCTAACACAAAGGCAATTAAATTTGATTGACACTGAAATAATTCAGTCTTAACTGAGGATATGCTTACATTTTCCTGAAGTTTACCAACTGTGTCAATGCTAAAACTTACATTTTGATGCAACAAACATCTTCTCTCATTCTCTAAATTTAAATGCGCTAAATAGCCATGTGTCTGATGGCAGCTGAGTTTTAATGTGTCTTGCCTTTCAGCTAGCGTAACTGTAAAACATACCTTCTCATACTTTTAATGCATTTAATGATTTAAAAAAAAAATCTGAAGTGAATTACTGTGTGTTCCTTATGTTAGAAGGGCAAAAATTTTAAAAACCCTTTAAAATTATCTAAGCTTCTGATAATTAAATGATTTTATTTTCCACAGTAACTGAATATGAAGGACATGCTCTGTCAGTACTTAAAGAATGTGAACTCCAGGCATTTGATGGGTGAGTTGGTTAGTGACAATGAATGTTAGTAAACCTCATCACATTAGTTTTCATTTGTATTCCATCCAAAACTATGCTAGTAGGTATTTCATGAGTTACTCTGTTTGACATATATATTAAGCCTGAGGAAAATCAGTTCTCATGAGATGCTTTGTTTTTTATTACTTACTGACAATAGGTTTGTATCATAGATTCATAAATGATGGTAAATAAACATAGCGCTTTCTTAAATATGCTTCATGAAAGCTTCGGTCTCTGTATTTGCAAGAATGATACGAGTGCCTTGTATTTCACTCTATCCATTCAAGTGGTTCTTAAGGAGGACATTTTATCTAAAAGTAACTTGAATGTTTTTTCCATTTTAAAAAAAACCCCAAACTTCAAACTTATTTAAAGTGAAGAGTGAAAATGCTTGTTCAATCATTTTTAAAGACCTTCCTATGTGGATTAATTCTGAAATCTTTGGTATTTTTACATTAATCATTCAATAATAAGATTAAATAATATATAAGAGTAGTTTTGCATACTGTGGAAGTCTTACAGGATTCTTACAACTCTAACTGGAATATGCAGTAAGCCATACAAGAAGGCTTAAATAGTGTCTTGTAGTCTAATCAATTTCTATTAATTCTAGAAACTCGGAGTTAGGTAAGAAAATATATCTGAAAATGTATGTATGTATTGCAGATTCTGAGGATAATTTCTTTCCAATTAAGACATGCCTTTTGGGATGCTAGCTGGGGAACGCAGCCCCCCAAACCACCTCAGTCTTTCCCAAATAAAATTGTAATGACAATTTTGGTTTATTGAAAATTAAACCAGAAAATGTATGGGATCTGGTTTGAATTGAAAAATGAATTCCACAACAATGAAATTGTCCTACTGATGAAGAATTACGCTTTTAGCAATTCTGGCAGCCACCTGACGTAATGTCTTTTCACTATTTCCATTAAGTCTTGAGAAGTTTTACTTGTCTCTTGAGCAGCATTGCTTGTGACTTGGCAGGCTTTAGTTCTTTCCTGTTTTGCCCTGGCTTCCTGTCCGGTTTTGTTCAAGTCAGATACTATATCTGTCACTTAGTTCCCTGTTTAGAAAACAGAATAGCACTTCTGTACCTCCTTTTAGATGTGGAGGGCACTGTATGTGGTGGTAAGAGGTAAGGTAGTTTTTGTGCTATTTCTGCATGGCAGAGTTCATGTAGACCTGATCTGCCTTGCCCAAGCTCGGAAGCCACTGGAGGTGAGTTAGGTGTGGACTGAAGGCTGTGCCTGCATGCATTAGTCTGCTGCTCTAACTCGGCTCATGCTTTTTAAGTGTTGCCTATTGCAGATTGACTGAAAGCTAATTCAAGTAAAAATTTACAAAGGGCAAGACACAATAGTTTTTTATTCATTACAGTAGGTAAGCAGTATAGCAACATACAATTTCTGATCTTGAATTTCTCTCTAACAGAGTTATGGTTCCTTACATGTTAAACAGCATATGAAATAAATTTGAACCTTACGATTTGCAGTAGTAAATTGGAAGTTTATATCTCAGTGCTTTCTGTAAGCAATACTGCTATGTTTTAATCCTTTGTCAAAGCTGTTTGTATATAATTTCTTTTCTCTGATTTCTCCAGTTCCTACTCTGTTTTGCAAGACCATAGGCATATGTCACGTATCTCATATATATACTCCACCTCTTTTGCTATCTTTTTTTTTTCTTACCGACACTGGAAATTTAGGTACTTTGCTAACTTGGCAGTGTGCTTTTTTCCCCGCCTTGGGGCCAAGCCTTGGTGACAAATAGAGAGAGTGCATTTGTGATGCTGCTATCTCAGCTGCATTTTCTTGTTTGTATAGTGACAGAAATACACAATATACATGCATGTATTCCTTCCCTAATCAGGAGCCTAAGGTATTATGGATATTGTTTAGAGTAGCCCGGGTTAGTCAGACTTTAGTGAATAGTTGATTAAGAAACTTGTGTCTGATGGTTAGACTGATGGTTAGACAGATGTTTCTTCCTCTAAGAAGCCTTCTTCAAGGTCTTAGTCAAATCTGTTTGCTCAAGACTTTCTACTCCTTATGCGTAGCAGGTTCTTGCTGATGAGCTTTGGAATCCCTGGTCCCTGATGGTATCTCTGTTTCCAGCCAAAAAGGCAACTCTTGATGATTAATGCTAAATTAACAAAAATTAAAGTTAGAAGCATTTTTATGTTATTCTTTGCACTCTTCATCTATTTCCAATAACAACACAGCCCCCAAAATCAGAAGAAAATATACCTGTTTTCAAAAGTTTTAATAGCCAGAAGACAATCCATGTAAGTTCTTCCAGGTGTACAATTTATCAGACTACAAAGATTAACTGTTTTTGCTGCTGTGGCAGAAACGTTTAAGCCTAGGAATAAACCAGTCTAAACCAAAAATGAGACAAAAGACAGGAGATGACTCATGATTACGAGCAGAAAGCAAATGTGCTCCAAACTTTTGCTATATACTCTTTTTTTTTTTTTTTTTTAATGGGGGTACGAGCAGAGCAAATGTGCTCCAAACTTTTGCTATATACTCTTTTTTTTTTGGCAGTGTTTAGCTAGATAGAGGAAACATTCCTAAAAATTTAGAAATTAAAAATTAACTAGGAAATAATAATAGGAACTGAAGAAAAATGTTAAAGGAGCTGAGACAATTTAATTTAAACATTTAATACCATAATAAGTATTTTCTTATAAAGAGCTTACCAGTTTTATCTGGTTGAATTATTGGACATAGTTTCACAACTGCATTCATATAGATACATGAAAAACAGATATTTTAAGTAAGTGCCTCCTAACGTAAATCTGACATTTATATTGTAAATGCTTGTCGTGTACTATTTACTATTTTTATCATTAAAATGTGTTTACCTTAAAAACATCTAACTTTCAAACATTACTAATTTGGAGAATCACTTTAATAGTTACTTAAATAAACAAAAACAGAAAGAAAAAAAAAAAGACGTTTGCTGTAACAGAGCTTTTACAGACAAATGCATTCCTCTCTATAGCCACAGCAGGTGGGAGTTTAATTACATGCTCCAGAAGCAGTGATTAAGTACCTTCATGCAAAGGATTGCTTGGCACTAGGGTTTTATACCTTGCTAAATCCCTCAGCTGCCTGCATAGTGTGTGGAATTAGCTGTTTTCAAGTATTTTTAATTTTATTGTAATATTTGGTGACTTGTTATTATAAGGGCAATTAAAAAGCATTGGGATGCTTGTGTGGGTCAGTACTGAAAGATTTAAAGAACTTTTCCACTGAGGCACTTGAGCATGTGCTTAACTCTTCCATCTGATCGGTTCACGTGCATTAACGTGTGATAAGGCAAGAAATACTTTGAAAGTTGTTAAATATATTTACTCCTTCTCAGATAGAAGAAAGCAGAAATAAGGATGCTTATATCTTGCTAGCTAACATTCACTGATCTGACAGTGAAGCTCTAGCTTGTTCTTAAAGAATGGTTTTTAGCTGTTTGAAATGTCATTATGTAGATGGGGTGTGATAGCTACCTTCCACTTATTTGCTCAGCTATGGAAGAGTTTAATTTGAACTGTTTAGCATTTTTGTTTTGTAATAGGGTAGTTTGTGTTGGTGGAGATGGATCTGTCAGCGAAGTTGCTCATGGTCTACTACTTAAAGCCCAGATAGATGCTGGAAAAGACACAGACTATATACCAACACCTGTCAGAGCACTGGTTCCTCTTGGAGTAATACCAGCAGGTGAGACTAAAAGGTACTGTTACATTTTGGAAGTCATCCGTTTTAAGTCCCTCTGGTATGTTTTATGGTTTTGGCTACTAAAGGCAGTTCTTGGTGCTAAAGCTTCAGTTACTTAAGGGAGCTATTGAATACATGTCCTAAATTAGTGATTTAGATTGATTACAAATGACTAGATTTTAAACCATTATGATAATTTATAGTAATGGCACAGATGAGCTCTTTGCCTAAAGGAAGAAGCTCAGGAAGACGAAAACTAAAATAATTTTCAGCTGATACATGCAAAGATCAAGTTTTGCCCTTATTTGCTGCCAGAAATGATATCAAATGAAAACTTTGTTTTCTAGAATTTCCTTAATATAAGCCATGCTGTTTCGCTTCTCTCTCCAGTTTTTTTGGCAGGATTCTCAGTTGGATTCATGCTTAGGGTCTATTTTTAAATGGTGTCCCAGGAATACATTTTGTGGATTATATGAAAAAAAAAAAAAAAAAAATAC
>NW_008794003.1:1893347-1926956 GCF_000699145.1 Aptenodytes forsteri
AAAAAAAAAAAAAAAAAAATACTGTGCACACAAAACTGCTTTCTCTCTCCTTTACTTCTACAGACCTGAAAATGTATGCATCTCTCTCGAAAAAATCCTCTTGCTCCTTTATTAACTTGTACTTGCATCTTGTGGTGTGATTTGGTTTTTTTGGGTTGGTTTTTTTGGTTTTGTTCTGGGTTTTTTTGTTTTGTTTGCTTTGGGGGTGTGTGTGTGTCCCTTCTCCCATTTTTTGTATTTGCCCTTCTTGGAGTATAACTTGGGCCAGGCAGGGAGGCTTAGCTAGAATTAGTACAGGCAGGGTTGATTCTGGACTGGTATATGAATCACTTCTCTTTAAAAGAGGAAGGGTATTTTTGCATGGATGCTACCCTCTGGTGTGGATGATGTGACTACTTGATGTGACTACTTGACGTAATTTCTCAGAGGTTTTTAACTAGTAAGGAAAAAATTCCTGCAGCCAGGTGAACAGCAAATCGTTGTTTTCACTTTTCTACAAAAAAAGGAGCAAGTTGCTTCCAAACTGAAGCAAGCAGGTTTTAAGTGCTCTGACTTGCTTTGCACTTCTAAAAGCAGCATTAAGACAGGGACTAGTTGCTTGTAAAAATGCAAGATTACACTAGCTTTTTTCAAGTTAAAAAAAACTTGGAAATGTATTGGTAAATGATACAGTAATCTTAAAAACATGAAGCAAATGAATTTTAGTACAGCAGTTGGACCATCACTTATCAGTTCAGTTGCTGTCAATATCTTGATGGTGTTGAGACGGAATCTCTCCAGCGCTTGACTCCATGCTGTTTGGGCGTGCTTAGGTCACTGTGCCTCATCGTTAGTGCTTACTTTCTTCAGTTTAAGACAAATATGTCATGATCAAAAAGGATTTGTAAACCCAAAAGAATGCTGTATGGCCATAGACTATGGCCATAGTATGCCATAGACTTTGTTAAAAGAGGGTGAGAACAATTTATAGAATGGTAGCGTGAGACACTCCTTAATAGGTTCTTAAAAATAATCTAAGCTTATTTTATTTCCAGGCTATTGATATTCCAAAAAGTAGTCAGTTAGGAAACAGGTAAGTATGATACTTGTGTACATGAAGAAGATGGAACTCAGTGGTCAGTTAGTTCTGCGCCCCCCCCGCCCCGAAATCCATTGTACCAATTTACTAGGATTCTCCAGCTGAGTAAAAATAGGAACTGTATTATGGGATAGCATTATCTGAGTGGCTTAAAATCTGGTTTTAGCCTCTATTATAAGTAGTTAAGACAGCATTTTGAAGTTTCAGCCAACTTGATGGGAAGGAGCTGCTCTTGAAACAGTTTACCTCCTGAAGAGAAAGGTCCAGAGGGGAGTGTGTTTTTACTAAAATACTCTACTGAGCTGCCTTATTCTGGTCCAAATCAAATGGATGAGATGTGGGGAAGCCTGCAGTTGTACTGCTGGCCATTAGCAAGAGTGTTTGTTGCTATGGGAACTACTGCTAAGAAACTGTGCGGAGGGGGAACGGGAGAAAGGGGAGGGGGAACTGGAAGGACATTAGAAAAGCTATCCAGTTGTTACAGAACAGGAGACAATCTATATCTGATGACCAGGAACCTTTTGGTCATGAACGGTTCATTTAAATAAATTCATGATTTCCAATTAATTCAGAAAATAAAATATTACTGAGGGACTGTTAATTTCTGTGATATTTCAGGCAAAGAACCAAAATGTTGGTGCGGTTTTCATCAGAATTTTAGCTATGCTTGACTAGGAAGTCATTACATCACATTTATCTGTTTGGATGGGGGAGACATTAACAGCCTTATGAATATTCATGTTGTCTGGTTAATTAAGTTAATTGTACTGCAGAAGTGCTTGCACTTCCAAGGACAATTTTTTTCTCTACAATTTCTGTTTGGTACCTTCATCAGTCATGCTTTACATGACCTGCAGATACTTTGTCCTTACTGTGACGCTTTTGCACATTTCATTGGAAGGAGGTTGTAGGAAGTTGTTTGTAATGTCGGGAAAATGGGTTAATATTTTGAACAGAATTGTATTTTTTGAATAATAAAATCTTCGTTTCTATTTAAAAAAATGCTGGTGACAGAGATGTTGGAGTTGTATGGACGAAACCTTTTTACAGTAAATTGAGTAGTTGGAGTGAGATCTAAAAATGTGGCTGTTAGTAATCTGTGAGGGGTGCAAGCTCATATATGAGCATCAAAGAAGGTTATTAGTCTCTGAAGTAATACCATAGTGTTCAGGGGCACCATCTTGTTATTGGTAAATAATATTCCAAGCTTACATAGGGGAGAAAAAGGTTTAGATGACTTGGGAAGATGAATAACGGCATTAAAACCACTATTATTGAATCACCACTTAAATCAGCAAAGCTTATATTCTAATATTTTTTTGTATGATAACTTTCATTGTTTTGGTTCTGTTTATAAGCTTGCTTTTTTGTGTGCCATCCTGCTTGTATAGGACCTAGGTAATGAGACACATTATTCAGTCATTACTGGGATCAAAATGCTGTTAGGTGTGTATTAAGAATCTTTTAGAGAAAGTGACGGTACTTGCTGCTGCAAAACTGTGCATGTTCTAGATCTTCAACTTGTGGAAGGGTGGATGCATTACTTATGTTTTTGAACGCAGGCAGAACTTGTTTTATTTTCCCAGGAGTCATGAAAGGGTGGGGTTTTGCCTTGTTTACTTCTGCAACTGTTAATGAGCTCCACCGATTTCAGAGAAGGGTGCAATTACTTGTGCCTATCCTGTTTAGTAAGAATGAGATTTAACTCTCATTAAAGTCAGTATGAAGATTGGTATTGACCAGCTGTAGTCACTTGTTATCTTACTGCCATCTGTATTGATAAATTACTCTTACTTAACGTGAGGAATCCCAGTCTTAAGACATACCAAGCCTGATCTTCAGAAGTATATTCTGCCTTGTGCTTTTTATTAGCTTGATCTTCAGTGACAAAGAAAAATATTTTTTCAGAATAACAACTTCCCTGTTATCAATTTACAGGAAATAAACACGATTTGCAGGACTTGTAATGATCTGCTCTTTGTGTGTGTGATTTCCTTTGTTTTGGAGAGGTGCCCATAAAAGTTGGTAAGAGTTGGGAAAATTTGATTGAAGGAAATATTTGAGTATTTTTGAGCTACTTCTTTAGCTAACTTCACTGACTAAGCAGAATTAGTTGAATCTAGAGGTTAAATGTCATGTCATTCAAACATGAAATGGTGTTGGGCATATACTTGTATTACTCTGTATTGTTGTATTATTGTTGTATTATTGCTTTTTAGGTCAAACCTAATTTTTTGTCCCTGAATTTTCCGTATAGAACTGTATTTGATGTTCACTGAATTGAAAAACTCACTATTTTGCGTAGCAAATAATATCTAGAGCTACATTTTTGCCTTTTCTTTTTTATGCGTACTGTACAGAAAGGAAAGTTCAAATTACTTTTACTTGAGTTGTTGGATATAAGTTATTTGATATAAATTATTGAAATAAATGGTAATATTCTTAATAAACTGAACTTCCTGTTAGTGTATCTAGAGAGACTTTCTTTTGGGAGAAAAAAGCGAAGACTTGCATTTAGCTTTTGGAGTTGTCAGTTTATTCTTCTTTCAAAGTACTTCATAATCCCAATTTGCTGGGTTTATTTAAACATTACTTTTTTTTAGGAAAAGAAGAAAGAAATTAATAGTATAGTCACCTATAAAATTCTGAGAAATATGTGAATGAAATTACTTTTTTTTTTTAATTGTTCAAAGAATAAAACTGTACATAACCTGATTTCTTCCATGTACCACTGGCGATGTAAACTTCAACAAATGTTTTGTATCTGTTATCTTAATAGATGTACCTCACTTACTTCCTTCACGTAGTAGGAACCCTGACAGCCTTACTCGGAGTTCCTCTCTCTGACATTATGAAGGCTTTCCATGAAGTTCTGAGTATTCTGAATTACTTTCAGAGACTAAGGTGCTCTAAGGACATAACAGGTGCTGTGTGAGATACTGAGATACAATTACCAGTTATTTTACATATTCTTATTCAGAGAAAGTATTGAAAAAATCGAAGCATATACTCCTGAACAAGAATGACAAGATGCTTTTAGACCTATGTACATCAGTCTCTCCAAATTTAGTATTTTTTTTTCTACCACTAACATGACATCAAAGATTGCAGGGTTTTGGGATGAACATAATTTTCCACTCTGGTACATGATACTTTTAAAGTACTTATTTAAATATTGAGTGCCTCTTGTTTGAAATGTGATAGTCTTTCCCTTTCCTCTCTTCTCTCCCTCACTTTTGAAAGACAAGTTTAAATGTTTCCATAAAACCTAAGGCAAATTTAGCATCCAGAATTGTCTATTGCTGCTGTAACATATTAAATAATGCAAACAACAAGGAAATGATTTGAGAATCTAACCGAACTCATTTCTTTATGGAATGTTAGGTTCTAAATTGTTCTTTTGTAATTTTTGTTATTTTCATTAATCTGTTATTGAATTATTCATCCCTTAATCAGTGATATGAAGAAGCTCAATATACTGCCTGCTGGGTGGCAGGCCCTGGTTCTTTATTTTTGCAGAAGTGAATCCTATGGCCCTGCTGCTTGGCTAAGAAATGCCAGAGATGTGATCAATGAGAAAAATCAACTTGAAATTCTGTTAAAACTATTAGGAAAGACGCAACCATTCCTTGTTCAGGATTTTTAAAATAAATTGCTGTTTAAAAATCAGCTGATACACAGATACACAATGTCCTATATGTTAAAGCAGAAGGGCAAAATTTACGTGTATATCCATGTTTCTTACACAGGTAAAGTGACTTGACATATCAATCACCACCAAACATGGGTCTCCAGAACCGTGCTTCTTTCTTTTACAAACTGATAGCTAGTTTTCCACTCTCTCTTCCAACTCCATGCTCGCATTGCTAGTTCTTGACTTTTTTTTCTATTTACCAGCTGATTTACTACTCATTCCTTTGTTTCAAAATAAATTAATCTCTTCTATCCAGTGACTAGTAGTACAACTGGTCTGCCAATGTCCAGGCAATGACAAAGACAAGTTACATGGGTCAGTTTTAATGCACTGAATGTAAGTCAACACTTTATCAGACACACATCAAATTCTACGTTCTCTCTGTTTTTCAGTTATTAATGTATTCTCATATGTAAAGCTGATGTGCAGTAATTAAGTTTATTCACTATTGTTTCTAAGAATCTAAAACGTAGCCTGCAAGAGGCACAGCAGCTATCTTAGACTAGATCTAGTAGAATTTTGTCTGGGAAACATACAGTTTTACACTGGCTGGGTATTACAGTATTTTTCCAACTTAAAAATACTCCCCAAATATATCTTATTAGATAAACTGCCTAATCTGTACAGTTCCTCAGTACAGCACTTAGGGAAAGAAGAAGTGATTTTTTTAGGGAGAATTTTTTTAAAAAAAAAAAAGAAAAAAAAAAAAAAGAAAAAAAAAAAGGAAATTTTTGCAAAGCTTTTTTTTTTTTTCCCCCCCATTGGTTTTTATGGCACTTATGAATGAATTTGCAGAGAGGATTTTATAGACCTCTGGAAGTTTTAATGGGTTTAATTTGTACTATTCAGCATTTCTGCTGTTACCAAGACTAAGTAATTTGTGGGGAGGCTTTCCTTTTTTTGAAAATGCAGTAAATGTCTCAGTTTCTTCATTAAAAAATGTTGTATGTATTTTTTTCTTGCTATTCTGTATCTCTTATATTTACAATTGTTTGTGTTTGCTTTTACAGGTACTACTAATATTTTGGCCCACACTCTCTATGGTACTAAGCATGCAGTGACTGCAGCATTGCACATTGTGATGGGTAAATATTTTTACATACATTATCAGATTTTAAATAATGAAGCAGCATTTAGAAGTCTGCCATAACTGGTGATTTAATAAAGGCATACCACTATGCTATATCACTGTAAACTATATTGTAAGACTTTTAAAACCCAAATGATTCTATCCTGATTTATAGTGTACTGGAAAGGTTATGATTCTTTGAGTATAGTTTAGTAGCAAAGGTTGTGGACCTCATCTTCTGGTAACTAAAATCTGCCATGGAATAATGTCTGACTTTGGCATTCATGCCCTATTACTGATGTTCTTTTAATGCAAAGAGTAACCTTTTCCAGACTTGATTGTGTGAATAGTGTTACTCTGTGTGTGTTATTAAGCAATGATTGGTTGTGTAATCACTTGATTATTTTAATTTTAAGTACCTGCTGAAGACAATAGGAAAATATACAATACTTTCAGCTTGAGGAAGTGGTTATGATTGGACTTTTCAGGAAAGTATTGTCATATTTCAGAGAAAGTATCATTCATCTTTTTAGCTTCGTGTGCATTTCTTTTAAATACTAACAGTTGGTATAAGAAAGCTTTATTAGTAGAAAAAACTGTATCACTTGCCATTTGGTCTGCACAATAAATAAGTTTTTGAATGTGAAAATGTAATTATGCTAAAAGGAAAAACTAAGTTGCTAGTGCAAACCTTATTTTCAGGTCTTAGGAAATAGCAAATACTTAGTTGAGCAATGTTAATATTCCTCGGAAAGCAATTTTTTTTTAGGATACTCTTCCCCCCCCCCCAATAAAAAAATGAGAATAATGGAGAAGGTCCATCTTGAGTATCTATTTTCTAGACCTTGCAGTCAGCAGTGGAAGAGCCTTTGCTCTATTTCTTAGACAGTAATACACCAGCCTTTACAGGTAAAATCTAAACCTGTCTTTTTTTAATCAGAGACACAAAATCTAATGGAAACCACCCAGGTTCTATTGGTTCTATTACAGAAAAAAATTTATATAGCCTATCTTGAACAGAACTGGATGTCTAAATTCTATAACTGTAAACATAAATACATTTAAAATCTATATTTAAGAGCTCCCATATCTCCTCCAGTACAATGTTCAGTCATTACAAATATTTGTTGAAATGGTTGCAAATATTTATGTCGCAATATTACATTTTCTTTGATACTAGTTGTTGAAAATTTGAATAGAATTGTTAAACACTTTGCAGCCTGATGAAGTAGCTGAATTTTCGCCTTAACTTTTTTAACATTTTGAAGCATCTGAACATTGTTCTCTGAAATGATTACTTTTATAAGGTCTTAATTGTATCTAGATTGATTCTGGTTTCCATTAGTAAAACTTGACTTCCTAAAGAGAGAAGAGTCTGGAGTTTTTTCTCCGCAGCTAAATTAGGTGAAAAAGAAATGGTAAGTTGTATTCTGTTTGAAATACAGATGTTATTTGTAATTTCTGATCTTTATCTTTGAAATTTTAGGACATATTCAACCAGTAGATGTCTGTACTTTCAGTACTCCAAGCAGGCTTTTGCGGTTTGGGTTCTCAGCTATGTTTGGTTTTGGTGCAAGGACTCTAGCTTTGGCTGAAAAACACCGTTGGATGCCCTCCAATCAGCGGAAGGATTTTGCTTTTATCAAAACACTGGCAGATCTCAAGTATGCCATGAGCTGTTATATTTTTCTAGTATTTCTCATTTTCTTGAGGAAAATGCAATAATTAATGTGGTAAAAATACCGACAACAGTAGTTTAGCTATCTTGACTTCTTAATTGCAGACAGATTTAACTCAGATGTGATGTATATCCCTCTTACGAGTTAGAGGAGATAAATTCTGTATATTCATCATCTCCTTAAAATCATCTTAACTTTGATAAAAGTCTGTCTAGCAGTCAGAATATTGTTTTACATGATAGTAAATATCAGTACTTTTCTAGGCCAGAGGAATGTGAATTATCATTTCTACCTCTACAAATTCCACAGGAAGACTCTCATGAGAATGACAGGTAAGTAAAACTGAGTCAAACAATTCCAAAGCTACAAAAAGATGTGTTTTTGAAGATAAAATTGTACAGATTATTAATTTTGTTCAAATTTGATCATCTTGTAAAACAATCTTATTAAAAAAAAAAAAGATTTGACAACTGCAAACTTGTACGCTTTGTAAAACATTCCCTATAGACTATAGAGGATTTGTTACAAAGCAGTCTTTCACTCAGTATTACTGGTTTGTTCAGTTCCATTTATCCTTTCTTCCATTGAGATCTTACTTTTTTTCTAAAGTAGGTGTTGTTTAAATGTGCTAAAATAAGTTTAAATTATTTTACCTACATGTTTTCACCCTTTTAGAAAGAAGAAAGAGAAAATTAAAAAAAAGGGTGAGTTTTTGCTTTTATGATTATTTAAAAGTGAACTGTGGCTGGTTAAACTGGAGTAATATAGAATTACTCTGTTATATTTAGGTAGCAAGGATCAATGGCACAAAATTCAGGGTCACTTCCTGAATGTGAGCATTATGGCAATCCCTTGTCTGTGTTCAATGGCACCAAGAGGCTTGGCACCTAATACGAGGTCAGTAGGGGTTTAGAGAATTAGTCATGTCTATAAATTCTGACATCTTACCTTAAGACCTTGGCTTTTCCGAGAACGCGAGCCTGTGTTTAGGTAGTCTAGACCTTCTGGAATGGGGGAGGGAGCATGGACTGCAGCAGACTCGATAATCCCAGGAACTGTAATCAGTTTTTGGATCAGGCAAATAAGGTCAAGCAGTCTAACTAGAATAATGAGTGAATAATTACTGTGATTAAATTAGTTGGCAAGTCTGACTTAAGTAGTAGTCATCGAGCAGTCATCTGTCATAGGATTTGGCTATATGTAGAAACTTCATTCTTGGATTTTATTTTTTCAAATATAAAGGTGCCCCTCATCTTCTGCTTTACAGCCAGCAAAAATGAAGTATGAATCTTTCTCCTGTTATGGACAACTGAAATTCACACTTATCTTCTGCCCTTTTTTTTTTTTCCCTCAAAAACCCCGCCCCCGAACTTGGGAAATGCAGCTTCTACATGTAGGGTTTTGGGAAACAAAGGAGTATGTAATCTGGTTGTTGACATTGACTCATTTTGCCTTTAGCTCATTGTTGAGAGCTTATTTTGCAGTGATCAAAACAGTTATCAGGTGATAAACGTTTGTACTTGATGTATCCAGTTGATGATTAAGCAGAATAGCAAGTACAAACTTTGTAGTTGTACATGAAATACAACATGCTCCCTCAAAAAAGAATGCAGAAACTCTCGTGTGTGTGTGTATCTATTATAAAAAAACCGCAACCAACACTCAGGGAAGTTTATGGAATGAGTCTGTTTTGTTTCATTTGATTATCATTAGGTGAAAATAGATGTGCCTTAGAACTGATCAGGTATTTTTCTTCAAAATTACTGGCTCATCTGGTAGAATTTGACTTGTTGGAAACAACGTAGAACCAAATGTTTTTGATGAAACTCCTATTGAGAAGTTTTCTTTGCTACAGGAGTCCTGCTAAGCCTCATATACCTCAAGATAGTGCCCTGATGCTGTCCCCTCTTAGGAACTTACTGTGTTCAGCATTTAGTGTGTTATATACCAGTCAGTAGAAAAATTCTGACAGGAATTGAAGAAATTAGTCTTTTTTTTTAGCTTTGCTTTCTCTTTCCATCTGTTCTGGCACCTGTTTCTCAGTGACAGGGAATTTTATGACAACTCCATGCAATTATTGCAGGTTTGAATGAGCCTGTTTTTCCCACAGTGTAGTTGCTCAGTGGATCCCCCTATCCTTTCATATAAGGACATGCTTTTTTTTTCCCCTCGCTTTTTAAAAATAATCATCTGAAGCGTGCAGTCAGCTAGTAGGGTAGGAAGAGTAGACTCTTCAGACAGGTGCTTCATTTCTCATAGTGAATAGCATCTTGACTTGAGCTTTTCGATACAGGAACAAATGTTGCACTAATTGTTAGAGACTCAAGACCCGTTATGGAAGCGTCAGTTAAACTCAGCTAGGTTTCTTCACTCTGTCCTGTTTTCTCCAAGAGGTTTTTGCCATATGAAGATATTTGAAGTGGAATGAAAGCTTTGACTGCTGCCTGTAACTCTAGTTATACTAGTCTAAATTTGCAGAAACATGTCAAGATACGTTTAACTGTCTGCGCTATTTGAGCCATGTGGGGCATTTGTTTCTCGTAGCGTAGGTGGTGTGCTCTGCTGCAGATTGGAATTTCAAAAGAATTAATGAGAATTCTTAGTCATCTCTGAAGATAAAAGGCCGTAGTGTCGAATGCATTGCCCAGTAGCCTGCTGTGCCCTTTTATTGCAGCAAATGTGATAAGGAGGCAACTTTTTCAATTTCACCATCACTGTTTTCTAGATCAGCAAAGTAATGCTATGACTTGTTTATAGTCACATAACAAAACTGTGACTTGTTTAATGGTTATGTAAAAATTATCTTCCTAGATTGTGCTGTATCGTAGTCTGAGAACATTCCTGATGCAGTCGTTCAGTAGCCAGAGAACTATGAGTGGGGAGAGATCTGTGGTGGTAGCTGGAAGTATTTTTTTTTTTTTAAACATTCTTAACATATTTTCCGAGCATACATGCTGAATAAATAAATATATATGTATGCATATATATTCAGAAGATATGAAATACATCGTCTATATATACAATACAATCTCAGCAGTCATTGTCATGTTCATCATCATTGTCATGTTCATCAGATACTCTTGTTGACTGTTGATTTGTCTCTATAGCTTAAACAGGACTTAGGCGTGATTGCATTGAGATGCAGATTGCTAGTTTCTGTGACAAGGTACAGTTGCATTAAAGAATCTGTGAATTGATACTAGATCAGACAATTCTGAGCCAAATTCTCAATGGTGCTAAAATATCAATGGCGACTAGATACCTAGGACCATTGAGTATCTGCACTGTAGGGTCTCTTCTTGATTAACGTCTAGTATATGACTGTTTCATCTTGTACAAAATTCCCTTCAGTTTTTAACTTTTATGTGCTTTGTGAAATGTGTAAGTAGAACTGTACTGAGAATTGCTAAGAGAGTTTGAATAGCGGCATAGTTGAAGATCAGGATCTATGTTAGGGCAGCAGGAGTGTTAATGGAGGAGGTGGAGGAACCCATCTGCACTGGGTTATAAGATGGGGATGCGCTTGCATGCATCATGGGAATGGTTTCTTGGTAAAGCTCTGCCTCACAACATTTTGTGGTAATCATTATACTTTGCTGGAGAGAAAAGTGTAAAGATAAATTTGTGATCCCCGATGTTTAAAAATCATCATCTGTTAAGTAGAAAAGCAGTTTTTTAAATTATATGTTTTCTGTTCAATAAATTCTAGATATTGACAAGGGAGTACCATTTAATTATTACAGTGTACATTATAAATATATAGATGCTAAATAACCTCAATTGCGTAGTTTATATTGATCTATAGAGGGTGGGGTGGTTTTTTTTTTGACAGAAAGATTTAAAAAAACATTGAGACTATTCTATTAATTTATTCTTGCTAGCTTTTTTTTTTTAAAAAATGTAGACTTTTGAAGAGCCTGTTAAACTTCCAAATTAATGAATTTACTTTTGTGAACTAAGTTGGTCTGCTTTTCAGGTTGAATAATGGGAGCATGGCTCTTATTGTTGTACAAAATACTTCTCCAACAGAGTTTATAAAACATCTGAAAAGATACGCCAGCGTAAAAAATCAGGTACTGCTAATTTCTTTCTGGTGGTTATAAAAAGAACAGTTAATTGTGAAGGTAGGCATGCTGCAAGAGTTAATGTTAGCATCCTCATAAGGAGACTTAGCTTCCTGTCAGAATACATTAGCCCCCTTTTTATCTGATTTTTTTTTTTTTTTTAAATCACTAGACTAATACCGATTAGCCTATTTCAGCCCATCTGTTGTGGTTTAAATTGTATTTGTGTTGTAGCATAGTTTTATGGGTGTAAAGCCCTTTCACCACAATAAAGGAAATGCATGCTGTGTTTAAATTTTGTGTAGTACAGAGATCAAGAACACAGACTGGGGGGGCATCATGGAACTCTGTAAGAAATAGGTAAAGTCTGTAATTTCAGCAGATCACTGCATGCTATGCTGGTAGCAGTGGATTATGACCATTGATTTTTAGCAGGTATGCATTCCATGTAGTTATGAATGTTTGCAGAACTGCATTTCAAAATTTTGGTCATTATTCTGTCTTCAAAGAGAAAAATGAAGAATCCAAACACAGTGCCTTATTGCTGTCCGAAATACGCGATGCCTAGCCTAAGCGTATTGGTACTCATTCAAATGTTTCGGGATTATGTGAAATCACTTTTACAAGAAGGTTTAGGTTTGAATTAGATAACTGTTCAACAGTCAGAGAGTTTGGGGGAGAGGTGGGTCACAGTTCCATGTGACAGCACTAGCAGCTGCGTTTAGGAAATAGTTTATGCTTTCCGGTTATGCTTTTGGAGGAAGGCTTTGCTTTTCTCTCTGCCTTTGTAGTTAGAAATTAGACAAGAAGATATGGACCCTCCTTTAAACTTAAGATGACCATTTACTGGAATTCTAACTAGCCTCATTTAGGACAGGATTACTGGTAATGATGAACAGAACACAGGAAAAAATCTGCTTGGACTTTCACATATTCTGAAAGAATGTGCCGTTTTGGCATGTGCAAAATATACCACCTCACCTGTAAACCGAGCAAGTCCAATATGGGAATGCAAATGGACAGTACCATTTTTTCTGAGGCACTATTTAGGATAAAAATAGCATGTTAATCTATAAACGTTAGCTGGAATATATAATGCCTCGTGGTCAAAGCTAGGGTTAAGTGTTACCATTTACTTAAGACAAAAAAAAAAAAAAGGCAAGCTCTTTAATTTCAAGTAATCCAGTTTGTTGCTAAGCTACCACCTATATCTTTCATCTTCATTTAATATATATCTGTGTTTGGTTTAGTTCAATTTTCCCTTTGTTGAGACCTACACAGTTCAAGAAGTAAAAGTACAACCGAGGCTTAAAAGTGGGCTTGATGCCAAAGAAAATACATATTTGAATGCTGCTTCTGCAGAAGGAAATTACCCTTGGAACATAGATGGAGACTTAATGAAAGAAGCGTCAGAAGTTCACGTTCGGTAAGGCTAAGTATTATGTTTATGGACTGTATACCTGTAACAGATTAGTACTGCAATCTTAAATGTCTATGATACAGATGACACCCCAACTGGGTGTCGTACGTACTGTAAGAACAGTACTTTTGTGTGCTTTTGTGCACTGCACAGTCTGGCCCCTTTGTCATTGTTTGGGCCTCTGCCCTGTTGCCTTGTTGCCCATCTTTGGAAAGGTTTGTTATGACCCACTTGGCCTTTCCTTTCTGGTGCTTCGTCAGCTTCCAGCTCCACTTCTTCTCTTCTTTCTGCCTGTTAGTTTACCCTTCTGTTTCTTAGAGGAGAACAGAAGTAGATAAAGGTCTGTGACTTCTGGGAGGAGCTCCTTTTGGAATAAGGATTCCTGCTTGGAAAGCAGTGTGTGTAACCTTAATAAAAACATGTAGTTGTTCAATTGTGGGGAAGCTTAGTGCTGATTGAGAATAGTCTCCACATCTAGGATCGGAGAAAGAGACTATGAATATGTAGGGAAATAGGAGGATTCTCAGTGGAATTAAATGGGCGGTGGCACATTCTTCTGCAATGCACACAGGATTAGTTGAAGGTGCAGAGCTCAGAGTAAGAGTCTGGTATGTAAAGTAAAAGGCAGATCATGTTACAGGATATATAATATATACATCTAAAGATGATCTTATAGAAATTATCAAAACGGAATTCACCTGATTTTATTCCATATAGCAGTTCATACATATTTGTTCTCCCACCCCCAAAAGTGGCACACCCATTGCACGAGTTAATGAAGTTGATAAAGTTTGACTTCCTCACTTCACAGGGTGCATCCTCAACTTATTAATCTCTATGGAGTGAACACTGATGACCTGGAGAGTTTCCAAGCAACCTGCAGTTGCATATAGAAGGGACACACTGCAAGTTCGGTATTAAAGAATCCTTTTCTCACCTCTATGCGCAGCTTTCCAAGGTCCCAGTCTTTCACTCATCGAATTCAGTTGTTGTAGCGGAAGCTTAACTGGGATGTTTGTAATATTTCTGGTTTTAAATTTTTTATCAAGTTATATATTTTTATCAGGTTGTATTTAACTGTAAAGAAACTGTTAGGCTTAACAAGAAAAAATAAAAACTGATTATATTGGTCTCTTATAAATTTGGGGTCTGAGAAGTGTCCGTCAGAAGAAAATATTTGTTTTTCCTTCAAAATTGTTCTAGCTTTTGCAATAAATATAGTATGAGATACTTTTAAGTCTGCTGCCGCTATCAGTGTTGTCAGGTAACTCAGTTCAAATAGAGCTGGTGAGTGGAGGTATGGTACCGCCTCGTGCTGAAGAACGGTGACAGAATATAGATTTATTTATTTATTTTTTTGAATCAAGTACTTCCATTTCTAGGTATCATTTTTAATGTTGCCTTAATGTATTTGCTTTCAAATCGTTTCTAGTCAAACAGTAATACAAAAGAATATGCTGATGTCTTATATGGCTTTTCTTTGATGAAATGTATTTTAAAGACTACTCTTTGTACAAAATAAATATTGAAAAATATTTTATCTATCCCAGAACTGAAGTGATATTCAGTATAGTTTTTGCTGTTGCTGAGAATAAAGTTATGATAAATAACTTAGAGTTGACTTAAAATTTTTATAACTTCCTTATAGGGCATAAACATTTTTGACTGGCATTTTTTTTGTAACTTATTAAATATTTAATACAATTACTTGAGATGACAGCGAATTAAGACTCTATTCTTTCTGGGAACTGGCTTTCTCTGAGATGACGGAAATTAGCAGACCGACAAGTTTGTCCATCTGCAGGACCACAGGGATAATGAATGTTCTCCTGTTGACTTGTCTATGAATCGTTCAGAAGGCGGCTGACAAATAATGGCATGAAAGCTGCATTTTCCTGTGGCTAGAATGAGTTGCTTTAAGTTCTTTCTTTAGTAAGCAGTTGAATATAATGTGAAATGCAGTCATTTATGATTTTGTTACATCAAGGCACTAAGACTTTATATGGGAGCTATAGCTACTATTTTTTGTTTGATTTTAAATACTACTTGTGAAAAATTTTTATCTGTGATAAATACGCAAGACAAAGTACCGCTCCTAAAGTACTGCAGATGATTATTTGTCTCCTAAGAACAAGCTGTTACTTGTTGGAAATCTCATGCAGTTTCTGCGGGCAAACCTGGCCAGTAGTAAAGGCCAAACTGATAGACAATCAAACGCCTGCTTTGTAGGCAATTATTATAGGAATCTTACAGCTAGTTCTGCTCTTTGCACTGGAGTTCATGGCTGCAGAGTAGGATCAGAGTCACAGTGTCCTTTGGGCTGGACGAGGCCCCATCAGGGCTCTAGCCCAACCTCCTGCTCAGAGTGGGTCCAGCTATGAGATCAGATCTGGTCACTCAGGGCTTCATCCAGTCCGGCCTTGAAACCTCCAAGGGTGGAGATGACGCAATGTCTCTGCACCCCTGTTCCGATGCCTGGCTGTCCTCATGAGGAAAATGTTTTTCCTCATGTCTGGTTGGAACCTCTCACTTCAGTTTATACCCGTTGTCCAGGTTGCAGTCTCCAGTTAAACTACTATAATTGATACTATATCACATCAAATACTTTTAACATGTGTGCTGGTTTTGGCTGGAGTAATTTTCTCCACAGCAGCTAGTATGGGGCTATGTTTTGGATTTGTGCTGGAAACAGTGTTGATAACACAGGGATGTTTTCGTTACTGCTGAGCAGTGCTTACACAGAGTCAAGGCCTTTTCTGCCTCTCACCCCACCCCACCAGCAAGTAGGCTGGGGGTGCACAAGAAGCTGGGGGGGGACACAGCCGGGACAGCTGACCCCAGCTGACCAAAGGGATATCCCACACCATATGACGTCATGCTCAGCATATAAAGCTGGGGGAAGAAGAAGGAAGAGGGGGACGAACTCAGAGTGATGGTGTTTGTCTTCCCAAGTCACCGTTACATGTGATGGAGCCCTGCTTTCCTGGAGATGGCTGAACACCTGCCTGCCGAGGGGAAGTGGTGAATGAATTCCTTGTTCTGCTTTGCTTGCGTGTGCGGCTTTTGCTTTACCTGTTAAACTGTCTTTATCTCAACCCACGAGTTTTCTCACTTTTACTCTTCTGATTCTCTCCCCCATCCCACTGGGGGGGAGTGAGCAAGCAGCTGCGTGGGGCTTAGTTGCCAGCTGGGGTTAAACCATAGCACAGGTTAAGACAATTCAAACTAAACTTCCTAAAGTTGTCTAAGAAGGGTATTCCAGCTACATGGAGTAGATTTAACTGTTTTTGTTACGTAACTAAAAATTAGTAAAATAATTGAACTTGCAAAAGAGACAGCATTCACGTGCTTAACTTGTTGGGTTTCTTTTTAATAAAATGAAATTGTGTGATACTTTAACCTTGCCACCATCAGGACGTCGTACATTCATTTTTTTGTCAACCTGGTTTATAAAAGCTAATTGAGTTTTGCTTCATAGCCTAAGAACAGGCAGCCAACATTTACATGTTAATAATAAAATCTGAATAGGAAGGCAATTTCCAAGGCAACATTCTCACACGTACTGACTGACTTATGTAAACTATATTTCAAAGATACATAAAATGCTTTAGTTTCACTTCTTTGCCTTTTTTGTACTAAAAAGAATGTTAATACTTCTTCCAATACTTGAGGTATATTTTTCACAATATTCTGTAATGTCAAACTAATTTCTGTTCAAAGATATTTTGGTTAAAGTGCAAAAATTCACTAAAGCCTTTTGGAAGATAAGCATTTTGTGTATATTTTCAGACTTGCAAGAAAACATTTCATTCGTCAGATTTTATTTTGATTATTTTAAAAAACAGATACACATTCATGTGTCCTTGCACTGCAGAAGATTTTAGAAAATGTACTTTAGAGTGATCCACATCTTTGGCATCAAATGACGTGAAAGGAAATTACAAAATGGTCCCCGATACCTTTAAAATCTGTGGACAATGCGGCTTTTATGGCACCAACCACTCTACTAGCAAAAGCGCTTGTTGAAGGCACTCCGTATCGCTTTTGAGTCTCAGGCTAGTTCCCGTGTGATGGTGCAGCTTCAAAGTATATGTACGTGTTACATTTATTTCTCCTTGCAGTTCAGAGAGACATCAAAGGCAGGGCAAGAAAGGCCATATCGCATACTGCTGTTGCAATAAATTCAGCTATTGAAAAAGCTGTACATTGTCCATTTGTACTGGGGAGCAAAGTAACATTCCCCCCCCCCCCCCCCCTCCCCCCCTTCACCAAAGCTAGGTGGCAGTGCAAACTTATCTAGCTGAAGAAACTTCCTGTAGTAGCAGAGCAGTGGTTTGAACCATGTTTCTATTCAGTCATTTGCCTTTCCGCTGGGTGGCTTCTGAGGGTGTCTGTTTGGATGATATGTAGCTGAAAACTTCACAAGTAAACCCAAGCTAGCTCTCCAAATGACTTCCTTATTAAGTACTTTCAGGTAAAGGGTGGTACATCTAAAGATAAAATTTGGCCCAGTAAGGTTGGCATTTGGAGTCTTTTGGGTATGTGTTTCTCTGTTTTGTCATCATGTGAAGTCTTTTTTTTTTTTTTCTCCAGGTCCTGGAAGAATGCCAGTACTAAATACTACTATGCTAAGTACTATAGAAGAATCTTCAAATAAATAAAAATAAATACTTGCTTTAAAACCCCCCACATAGAAGTATTTCATTGGAGAAGTCCAAAACATCATGGCAGCAATATCTGAGGAAAGGATGAAACAACTAATTCTGTCACGCTTGCAAGTACCATGTTAAAGACGGCTACAAATTATGACCTCCAATATGTTACTCTTTCCACAGCTGAGAGGATTCTGTGCTGCATCTCCAGGCTACCCCACAGAATTCCCTGCTCTGAATCCACCTTTGACCTTCCTGGTTCTGGCTTGCCTGGGTGTCTAAGTCTCTGCAGTGTTGTGGCTGTGCCTGTGAAGCCAAAGCTTACGAGGTTACCTTCAGAAGCCCCAGAGAGCTTCTGATAGCCGTTTTCTACATCCATGCGCTCTACTTACAGTCCTTCTATTGGTTTAAGCTAATTTACCCTTGTAAAACTGCCAAATCAAGATGAGGGAGGATTTCTTCCTGAATGTCTAATCAAAAGATTATTGAAACTTGAAAATGAACAGAATAACTCACGCTAATGTGTTTGAGATCTTATTTTCCAGGATTGGCCAAATGTTACTACTTTCTAGAAATTCTTCTTTCCGGCAAATAATTCTTCTTCTCTTTATCGTTAGTGTTCTTCTGTCTGTTTGAAACCAGATAGATATACGGCATTTCAAATATTACTGTGAGACTTCAAAACAAACTGTTTTACCATTTTCATATTAGAAAACCAACAGTACTCTAAGGTGTAGTCCTCCGTAGAGTTCAAGGAAATAAAGTGTATTTTGTAAGAGCGAGTGAGCTCAAGACCAGTTTTCTTGTCACTGATGTTTCTCCTGGGAATTAACCTGAATCTTAAATTCTCCATTTTAAAATTAAACGTTTATTTGCCATCTTAGTCATCTTTGTTTCCACTTGTAAAACTCCAGCTGTCTCTTCTGTTCTTGTCTTGAGGGATGGGTTTGTACTGCCTTTTGAAAAAGCCAATCTGAAATACATAATTTTGGAATCTGTTGTCAGCAGTTCTTTGTTATCAAATCTAAACCATAAAAGATGAACTAAAATAAAATGCATATACTTGGTGTTTATGAATGATGGTATTTGCCATTGCTTTGTCATACCAAGTAATCAAGTGTTACTCATCAATCAAAAAAAGTGGGTTTGCTTTTTCTTTTACTTTTTGGGAGGCTAATACTCTCCTGCAAGGAGTAAGGACGTGGGCTTGTGAACTATAACAGTCCACAGAATCCCGTATTTTTTTTCAATGTGAAACGGTAATAAAACTTTCCTGTTAAATTGGTTTCATTTCTACACTTCCCTGGGAAAAACGATGGATGGAGAAAGTCTGCATGTAGGTAAAGAAGTTAACAACCTCTTAATCGCTTGTCAGAGAAGCTGCTTCCTTCATAGTTTTCATTTTTACTTATGCACAGGATTTTTTTAGCATTTATGCTGCAGTTTAAAATCTTAAACATTTTATTCTGGCATGAAACTATGTTGTAGACTATTAGTCATCAGGTGTCAAGTGACATTAAATGTGGAGCACCATCCCACAAAAATAATCCATTTGATATCATTAAATTATATAAATCATTTGCAAACATGAAATGCCTTAAAACATGGGAAGGGGTAAATAAAAGATGATGTAGAATACACAGAAGATAAAATGAAGGAAAATGGAGAAGTATTTTGAAAAAACCGGAAGTTACAGGAGGAATTATGTTTCTTTAGAAAGGACAGATCATAATAAAGTATTATTTCTCCTTTAACCTGCATTAACAGATCCAGAGATCCACCAACAGTGTGATTTCCTGACTTGAGAACAACTGAGAAATACCGAAAACCTACCTTCCATAATATAAATGAAAGCAGCAAAAACAAGGTAACACCAACTATTAAGCCTATTCCAATAATTAGCACAGTAACACGGTATTTTGGCTTTTGGTGGTGCACTCCTTCCAAATAGACCTGGAAAGCAGAAAATAAGTTGAGTGCTGACTGATTCCCCCTTCCCCCCCCTCCAAAAGATACTAAAACAAACTAGGAAAATTAATTACGTTCTTAAGTAATTAACACTATATTCATTGCCTGTGTATAGATATGTACAGAATTCCACAATTTTAATTGCTGTTGGTTTTTCTACTTTGACAAGTTTATCACAAATTCATTAAGAGAATTCTTACATATGTAACTTGTTTGTCCTTGTGTAGTTCAATAACTTTTGCATTTTTTTCTGGTGAGGCTGTTGCTCTTACTTCAAACTTCAATGCTGATGCATCATCCTGATTAAAAAAAAAAATCCTATCTTTTAAAAAATAAAATCAACACATTAATTTCTACCCAGCAAAAACGGTAACACAGCCGCTCAGAAACAGAATCTCACACAAATACACAATGGGGCCTTTTTCTGATCACAAACCAAATTAGTACCAGAAGCTGGAATGAAGCCCAGTTGGATTTTACTTAAGTCCACATCCATGCTGCTTTTCTTAGAAAAGTACAATTATCAGTTGAAATTAAATCCCAATCCTACATAACCCAGCCAGAATAGGCAAAGCCATACACACTATAAAATAGCGATAATCTAAAATACGTATTTTTCAGTTTTCATATATCACCTTGAGACTTGGCATTGAAAACACAAAATAGGGAACACCTAAAAGATTTGGATTTAATCATCTGTTTGCCAAAATATATTAATACCTAGAATTTATATGCAGAGAATACTGCAAATATGCCTTGAAATATTCCCCCCAAGTATGAAAAATTCATGCGTTACCATTTCTAAAAGCGAAGGAGTAGCCTCCAGATGCAACTGAACGGTTGCTTCTTTTCCACTTTCCATGTTTCCAAGCTTGCAATATATTTGTAAGCAAAGGCTGTCATTTTTCATGCAGTACTGTAGAAGGGAGGGAAAGATTAAAACTTAAGTTTATCAACTTCAGCATCTTGGTATTAAAGACACTCAGGAACCGAGTAAAACAAAAAGATCCATGTTTGTTCTTGAAAAGTCAGGGTGTAACTCTAGGTTGTCATCCATCCCTGTCAGTCCATAGGTGCTAAAGGAACAGTACATCGTTATAGAAGACAACAGGTCATTTTTCTTAAAAATTCAATTTTTCTTAGACTGAAAAATAACAATTGTCATAATTTGGTTATATGGTTGGTTTTTTTTTTACACTGTTATTTCAAATTAGCTTTTATCAAGAGTGATAAATGACAATGACTATATGATATCTAGTATAAACAGTGTACTTGGTTGATCCTTACACTTGTACACGGACAGCTAGCACCATTTCACTCAGCTTTGGAGAAGACAAAAAAGCAAGCCGGTACATGATTATATTCTTTGTCCAAGACTGCAACGCCTAAGTTCTGATTTGATATTCTAGTGCAGGCTGTCTCTCAATCATTGGTTGATGTTCCTTGTAACGTGCTTAATCAAAGTTCCAAATTAACATATTTTAAAATGTCCAGCTTCTTTTAAGATGAAAGTATTAAACAAAATTGTACTTTATCAAACACAAGTTGCAGGACATGGAGATTTCTAGGAGAACAAACCCTCAAAAATGTAACACTAGAATAGCAATTCTGGTTTGGACTACATAGACAAGTATCTGATCTCCAGCAGGGTCCATAAGCAGGTACAGAGGGACGAGCTTGAACAGGCCAGGCATGTACGATATTCTCCCAGCCTTCCAGATATTTTTAATAAGAACTTCCCGAGCCAAAAATTATTGCCATATATTTTGTAATTCTTATTGACTTTCAGTCCCATTCACTTGTATAGTCTCCCTTGGAATCCACTTATTTTTAGCATTCATAACACCCTTCGGTAAGAAGTTCCACCAGGAGCACTACTTTGGGTTTTGGTTTTTTTTTTTAACCTGGCTCCTATTAGTTACATTTGATGGCACTTTTTTGATGTGGAAAAGGCAATGAATATTTGATCTGCATACTTCATGTAATTAAAATTAAGACTGTTTTTCCCACATGCATCATTTTCAATTTGTTACTGAATTTCATCTGCCATTCTGTTTGCCCGCTCATTCAGTTACATAACCCTTTGGCAGCTCTTCGTAGGTGACTGTCATCCACGCTGACTTCAGTGACGTGTCATTAATCAACTTTCTCACCTCTTTCACTAAAGTCATTTATGACTATGCTGAACTTATCACCGCAAATCCTTGGAAGACTGCTCTAGTGACCTCATTATATAACATACACCGTTGTCTTAAGGCTCATTCATACAGTCATTTATTTCCCACTGATGTCAAAAGACAGACCTTACCATTTGTCTCTTAGCAGGCTTTGAAAAGAAAGTGACAACATCCTTTAATATGTTTTCGGTTTTTTCTGCTGCACTACAGTTTCTGGGATATCTATTATAGGAGCACTGTCCAACTGTTGTCTGGAAATAAAAGTAACACAGTGTAGAATTTAAACATCAGATAATAATCAGAATACAGATTTCTGAAAGGCAAGAAGCTCAAAAGGAATGTGAATTTTACTTTCAGAATTCTAACACACATGGGGCTGAAGATCAACCTATTCTCGTTCACTCTGCTTCACCATAGCTAACAAATTGAATGCATGCTTAGTACCTAGTTCTGCCGTGCTCTGCTTCTCTTTTTCATAGAATTCATATAGCTAATAAAATTATATTGAGTAACCTGTGCTTACCTTGATATCCAATGTGTTGAACAATTTGAAGTCATTGGGTGGAAAAGCATTAGGTATCATTATCTCTAAGTTTGTATTTGGAGCCATGCCTGGTCCTGCACTGATAACCTTGTGGGGAAGAATGTTATACATTTAAAGCTTTAATTCATGGTAGCTATTCAAGTAACAACAACAAAAAAAGTATAAATACATAAAACTTCACAGAACGGGGTGGCACCTGCATTGGTACGCTGTCATGAAAGTGGACTCTGCTAGGAGTTGTAACATTTTGCTCAATTCATTCTGCAGGCTTACTGAACCCTTCGCTTCTCTGAACCCATTGAGTAAGTAGTGCTAATCTGCGATGACTACCCTGAGGTCATACAGACTGCCTTCCGGGAGAATATGCAAAAGGAACTAGGAGAGATTAATGTCTAACTCCTGCTTTTAATCCACTGCAGACAAATCTGATACTTATAGATCCTCTTATAAGGAGCTCCTAGTTCCTTTTGCTTACCGTAAGATAATTCCTTTTAAAGTGTTTCTTAATGGAAGAAGTGGCAAGTCAGAACTGCTTGTGCGAAGTAATTTTTCTCTGACCAGTCAGTGGAAGATTGTCCAGGCCAAAAAAAAATTGTTCAAAGAGGGATTAACAGCCACTTCCCATCACTAATGCACAAAAGTTGCTCACCGTGCCCTTGTACTCTTAAAAAAATTCCCTTACTGACTGTGCAGACTGTCATTAGATACACTGGAAATCTAAGCATTAACCTTCAAAACAAGGATAATAGGGTTTACAAAGAAAAACACTTACATGGAAAGTGAAGTTGATATTCTCCTTCATACACGTAACTGGTGAATCTTTCTCATTTGTTCCATAAACAAATGAAGCTGGTGATACAAATCTACAATGGTTTAGAAGTTGTTAATTAATAGAATTGCTGTGTATCGTTAGCATAACTTTCTGCTCCATGCTACCACCAGTAAGATTGGGTCTAAGAAAATACCTGAGTTTGCGTTTTAGTAAACCTAGAACACTGGGTAGAAGTCCTCTACCTTTGTACTCTTCCCTCTTAAAAAGGCAGACGAATCAGAAAAAGTCATAAATCCTCACCCAAAACTATGTTCCATGAGTGCCCCGCAACAAATCCAGAATATGGTCCATGTTAAGCAAGGCATCTGAGGATCTGCTGTGCTCTTATTAAATACCTCTTTCTATAAAAAATATTCCAGTTCTTAAAAAATATTTGTCTGTTAAGAGACAAGTTTGAAGCACCACAGATATCCTTGGTCTCATCTCACAGTAGTGGAAACAAAATCTTAGAAGTGTAGCTGTGTCATCTCACCCCGAGGATTTTTCAGCGACATCACGCTTCTGCTTAAAAGCTTTGGGAATTTGGAATAGTAACAAGACAACAGTTCTACGGATGTGCAGGTATAGCAATAGCTGGCTTACTTACCCATGAACATTTAACTCGACCTCGTATTTCAGAGGTACAGCTAAAGTTAGTGTATTATCCAGCAACATGTTCCCATCTTCATTTTTACTATAAAAACACAATGAAAGAAAAATGAGTATCGAATGCATCATCATATGCTAAGCATTATTTCTATAAACAAATATTAAACAGACCTTTTGGCTTATTAAAACAAAAATGTTTTATTAGTAACAGGCAGTTAAAAAAAAAAAAAAGGGCATTTTATACAGGGAGAAACCTCCTCATTATTTAAATATCTATTACCTGGGTCCTTTCTAATTTCCCTTTCTCTACAGATTTGCAACGGATGTGCTTTCTTGCAGTTCTGCTTTGCTAAGTCCTTCCAGTGTTCCCTATTCTGTTTTTCAAAGCTAGTAATATTTTTCATTGAGTAATTTTTATTAGACTTTACCAGGTAGCATTAATGATGATGTTGAGGTCATCTTCTGCTCTGGTAAACGAGCTTGCATCCAAGAGGAAACTAAAATCCAGCTGTAGAACAAATAAGATTTTCTTTATATCAAATGATAGTGTGTCTTAACACAGTTTAAATAAAAATATTTTATTAAACTCATTTAGAATTTCCTGCTCTGAAAAAATTCAGAACTAAGAAAACACTTGCTTTTTGTGTCTTCTACTCCCTTTCTATTGACCTAACACATTTGTTCCTAGCCTTAGTCAGCTCACTTGTCTAGGAAGCCAAGCACAATCAGTTGATGCATAATACAAAGAATGTTGTCCCTTACTGAATTATTCCAGAAGGTGTTTAAGCAATTAATTTTAAAAGTAGCAGAGAGATTCAGATACCAACATGATAAAAGACGTTAGTTGGGAATGACAGAGAGATTCTGAAAACCAAGGTGTCGTCCCCCCCCGACCCCCCCCCAAAAAAAATCCTCATAACGTATTTCGGGTGTTTTTAAAGCCAGGAACTTCATACATAGCTTACCTTTGATTTTTGATCTACGTATAAATAACCAACGCTGCACTCAAGTTTCACTGCATGAATTTCTTTATCTAATACGTCACAATGTATCTGTTTTTCTTCCTAAAATAAAGGACAAATTATTAATGATTAAAATAAAACTGCTTTTTTCAGACATTTCAAATTACATGCGCACACTGAAATGGGTGGTTTATATTTCCCTGAACTAGGTGTTTGTTATTTCACTGATGCTAATATACAGAATATTCGTATTATTCATGACTACTTTAACATATCCTTATATTGATTACTTCATCTTCTGTTTGCTAATAGTGAAGCTAAGGTGTACGCATCAGACCCACTCAAGTTTAAAGCCAACCTCTGAAAGGTGTCAGGGGGATTCTACACAGAGAGCAGTAATTTTAAAAAGGCAGAAAGAGAGAACAATTAGACTTGTGACTTTTTCATAAGGCTATGTATCTGTGAAAAAGAGCAGATTCAATGAGATCTTTGTGATCACTGAAAACATGATCATCAGACAAAAACTAGCTGTAGTATCCTGAAACACATTTAGAAACAATTTTTTTTTTATTTTAGTTGTTACCATCACATCCTGTTATTGAAATGATTTGAGTCACCTGTACTGATTAAATTGCATGTGGTTTAGGTAGCTAGAAGTCTGAGAACTTAAAAACTGGAGTTTTGTCAGCTTTTTTGCAGGGGGTGTGTGTGTGTGGTGTGTGTAGGTTGTCAGTATCTAAAGAAACTCAACAATCCATTAACAATTTGAAAAATGTCTGGCTGAAAAAGAAAAATATCAAAGGATTACTGTTTGACAGATTTTTTTTGTTCTTACCAATTCTAAAACTCGGATGAAATAAAGACCTTTAGGGATTTGAATGTGGAGGACAGTTTCATATGCATCATCTCCAACATTAAGCAGAGAAACGTTCAACAATAAAGTCTTCGTACTTCCAACAGCGAGATATGTTTTCTTATCATGAGGCCTATAAAAATAATTATCATAATATAAGGGAAAAGTAATTCTATATACAGCTTGTACGCAAAAGTTTTCTGCCTCTGCTCTTTTTAGTTAATTTCATTTGGTTCTGACAAAGTTCAGCTGGAGATCATTAGGAAAGTTTTTACCCAGTCCTGTAACTGCAGGTACTACCCCAGTTGTATGATGGTCAACTCCAGTATTGTACTTTTTAAGGCTGAGGTTATAAATGCGAGAGCAAGAAAATTGTTATCAGACCAGTCGTGCTTCTGGCTTTTACAAGACGAGAATAGCAACGTGCTGCTGCTACGGTATTTTCAGACATTATTTCAAAATTCACCCTGTGTACTCAAAGCATAGGACTGAGTTAATATGAAACAGGTCACAAAGAGGGCAAGTGAACATGCCTGTCTTACGATCTATGTAATGTTCTATAATCGTGTTACAAGTACAGACACCCTATGGGGGGCTAAAAGTAAACTTCAGCGTGACATTAAAGTTTAATTAAGACTTGTAGAAAGGCTGCCTAGAAGTAGACATTTATCAGATATTCTGGCTTGAAACCAAAGCATTAGTCACTGAACACCTTTGGGAAAGAAGATGGCACTTTGAAAAGCAACAGAAGGTAAAAGCACTGCATAAGCAGATTGGTTCCAAGACAAAAGCGAATTAAAGAAAAACACAATGTTAATCAAGCCACTGAAATGTTAAGTTTAGGTTGAATTTTAAAGTTGTTTTACTAGTTACATGCTTACCATTCAGTCCTCTTACATGCACTAAAGCCAAGCTCATTAACAAGATGCTGTCACGAAGATGCCTCCCAGCTTAACACACAAGTACACAAAAGCACCAGGTGCACATCTGGGACTACAGCAAAGCTGAACTAGAGCTTTTCCCTGGTCATCGTATTTCATTCTTCATTAAAAAATGCATGATGCGGACTAGAAATTTACAGAGCAGGCCAAAATCTAAGCAATTTAAACAAAACATGATAGTGTATACATGAAGACTCATAACTCGGTAAGTAAAGCATTACATTGACGCCCCTATTTGATTTCATTCTTTTAAGACTAAAAGTGGTTGCTTTGCTATTCAAGGATAATGAATGCATTCTGTCTAGCCAAAATAAGTTAACGCTTCACAGCTAACTATTTTTTAGTCGAGATTCTAGGGGCACAATGTAATTTAAGGTGATACTTCACACTTTATCAAGATATTTAGCCTATTTATTTACACTGAAAATCTGCTACTGGTACCTAATGCCAAGCAGGTATGTTGCAATCTGTTTTCCCTTCTGAGAGCTTTGTAATACTTAGAAAACCGCATTGCTAATGTCATGAATGGAAATGCTGCACAATCCTTCTTTCTGAAAAGTTTATGATTGTTCAAATAAAATAATCTTCAAGCGTGAGAAAACGAAAGGGCTTAAGGCTCATGCTACAGGCCACGCGTTAAAGTAGGCAGAAAGACGCTAAGCTTATTCTGAAATCTGTGAAGATGAAAAAGCTTGTGCTTGGGATCACACAGGTGTGATTAATCAGCATTATGTGATTGTCATCGTTTTTCAGTGTCATTTTAGGTTGTTCAACCTAATACCTTGATTAAAGTAGAATCAACTTTAAAAGTGATAAATTACACGAGAAAATCCAGGTCATACGCAAAATATCTAACTAGCTGGGATTCACAACAGGTACAATTTCTCTTTTTGCACACCAACAACCCATATTTCTTGCTTTGAAGTATAATATTCAATAAAGAAAAAGGTTGTGATGATAAAATATAACTTAAAATCAAATCATTAAAATCCATCCTGAATAGAAACGATGGTACATGGCTTAAAACCTTCCAAATAGAAGTATATCTCACAAAGTATTGCTTGGTGTAATACAGATTCTGCAAGACAATAATAATTGTATTTAAATACGTTGGAAGTGCATTAATTATCTTGCATAACAACAGGATTTAAACATGCTACCTAATTGGAAGGAATGGGAAAAACTGAAAGATACTAAAGGGTATATCCAAAAAAATTAGGCATGTAAATGAAAAAAGTCACAAAACAAAATTAATTTTGGAAAATGCAAGCTAATTCATATAGGGAAAAGAAGTCTAAACCTCACATAATACTCAACCATCTGGTGTCTCAACCAGCAGTATAAAACGGAAGATGTAATATTCTGAAGTAAACGAGGAAAAAGAACCACTTAATTATTTTATAATTGAAATAATAAATATAACAATGTCAGTACAAAACTGAAGTATCTTTGTACAGTGCAAGTACAGTATCTTCACAAGAGCAGCAGAAATAACTGATAGCTTGTCAATTTAACAGTAGTTGTGATGTCTACATATTGAGTATGCATTGTGCACTTTATCTTAGCCCAGTATATATGAAAAGTAGAATACAAGTTTACCTTTTTGTGTAGAAGATACATTTTATGAGCTGTAAAGTCTTGTAATTATGCAAGAACAGTTCTTCAATTATGTACATTTCTGTTACATTTCCTGGAAGATCTACGATTTAAAAATATCCTCCAACTAAACACAGGCTGTAAAGTTGTAATTATGCAAGAACAGTTCTTCAATTATGTACATTTCTGTTACATTTCCTGGAAGATCTACGATTTAAAAATATCCTCCAACTAAACACAGCTTTACTCCTCGTATTTTCTCAGGGAGTCCATAGTCTACTTTTGCAAATGAATGTTCTTTACGTACAAAAGATTAAGGAATCATTTAAATAAAATCTTATTGAACCTCTTTCAAAAAAATGAAAGCCACATTACACTTACTTTGGAAAAGCAACTTTTCCAGAAACTCTCAAGTCAGCAGAACAATTTTCTTGGGAGCAAAATCTTGCAAAAATAAACTATAAAAGAGAAATTAAAAAAAAGGCACTTTAGTGTATTATGCATATTATAGTGAATAAAAGTATTTCCAAAGAAAGAAACCTATCACCTTGCTACGAAGTATCTGGAATTGACTAATAGCTCTTGCTCCTAAAAACAATTCAATCAGGCTATGATTTGCCATTTTCCAAGCACATTCCGCACACCCAGAATAACAACAGAGAGGCTTTCCAGACTCAGTCCCTCACAGTTAAACCAGTGGGTGGATGTTCAGCGGATTTTTTAAAAGTAGTACCTAAAAAGGGCAGAGTGTTTTAGAGGACCCAGAACTGAGGTCTCTGCAGACTCTCCTATGATACAGCACATTAACTTTTACAAGAGAGTTTCATTACACAAACTTTACTTATCATACAGTTAGTAAGGTTTGATGAGACTAGAGGCACCATGAGTTGCATGGGTCCGTGCCTTGGTTATCAGTATGCTATAGAGCACATTTATGTCACTACATTCAACGACACCCTCTTTCTCTCTAACTGTGGTTTCTAAAACAAATTTTGAATGAAGATGAAAAGGAAAAGCGTGCCATTTAAAAGGTGCTTTTATATATCTCAGAGTTCTGATCGTCAACTGTATCTGAATTACGTGAAACTTACTGTTTGTGAAAAGTTGTAAGATGTTTATGAGCATTTGGTAGTTAAAAATTCAGAGCATCCTGACTTTTGCTTAAGTCAGAGTAAAAGTCTATTAACTCATTAAGTAAGTTGTTTTGGGGAAAAAAAGTTAATTTCATACTCATTTAAGCAGATACTTAAGCAACATCATTGAAACACTTCAAGATTAATACCAACACGATATTGTATATTTAACACAGAATTAATTTTAAAGAACAATTTTATACTGGAAAGTGACTCATCCCGTGTAGTTGAAAAAGAATGAATACTTCAAAGAGTGAATTTCATACCTGTGTGTTCTGAGGTGTATAATATTACATATTCTTGCAAGTTCTCTGCACATACCTCTTTTTTTTTTTAAGTCATAATACAAACTGTATACCAGCTCTGCAAAGATTTTTTTTTTTTAGCGAAAAATTAGGCATTTTTTAGCATGCTGGTTTATTAATTAAGATCAAGGCACTAGGTGCTGGTCTGGAAAATGCGTTCCTTCACATGCTATGGATGTGTGAAGCTTTTTTTCACTTAAGATTAAAACATGAATATTTACTTACTGCATTTGGAAAAAGAGAACTCATACACTAACCTTGCTTTTTATAACATCTTTTTCTTTCCTCCGTTGAAGAACGGGTTGAAGTGGTGAAAATTCTTGAACATTTCTTTTCTGTAGAATGTGATGCCCCAGATGATAACTTGCTTCAACATGTACAGGAGTCAAGATATCCCTTACATCTTTCTATGAAAATTTGAAACCTAATGAGTTAATCATATAAGACAAGACATGTATGCTTACGTTTTAAAGATTACGAGGTTCCCTAGAACTAACTTAAACAGGAACGCTTATTTTTTACATGTAAAATAACTTCATATGCCATATGGCTCATATACTTTTCCAGACATCTTTGTCGCTGAAAGAGGTAGTCAGAAACGCAGAAAAGCATAATACATTCAATGACAGCATCAGGCATTTCGGAACGGAAAAATCTTTTATTAAAAGAAGCCTTATTGAACGGTGAACCTATTTCTGTCAATAATACTGCCTCACACACCTATGAAAAGCTGTACTGCCCAAATAGAAAAATAGGGAAAAGTTGGCTAAAATGGAGAAAGTTAACCAGTGGGATAATGCCAGAGAAAACCCATGGGTATTTCTGTATGAAATCAAAAGGAGTTCTCCCACAGTACCACTAAAGCAGGTCATGACTGCGTTTTATTTTTCTGCCTCTTTATTTCTTATTCTGTATTAAAAAGATTAAACTCCTCAATAAATGACCATTTTGTACACAAAGGCTTGACTGTGTAGGAATGTTGCAGATCAGAGCCCAAACTACCTACTTGTGAAAACTGAACAGCTTGAAGCACCGAGTACTAACAATAGCAAACCTAATTAAATTATTCCCTAAGTGTAGGAGATAGACAGACACTGATTGTCCCTCCACATGGCCAGTACTTTAATTCTTATCTGCAAGCTTGCTTTGGCCAAATCACATATTATCTAATTCATAATAATTTTCCACAAGGTCTTCTCTGCATCTGCTTTATATTACTTCCATTATACTAATTAGCTATTAATTAGTCTTTACTCAAAATACATAAAACGTATATTGTCTCTTGCAAGGACTGTACTTGACAGACATTCACACTTACTTAACTTTAGGAGCTTCATACAAGTACAGAAACCTCAATGGGTGGAAGGAGATGCTTATAATGCTATTAATTAAGAATTAAAAAGAAAATTGAATTATATGGAGGAAGAAATACTAATGATAGACTATAGGAAGTGATGAGCCAAATCATATCCTTCCTCCTACACAAATACCTGCTGATGCTGGTACAGCAATCTGTACAAGGTCAGCTGTCAGTCAGATCTCTCTTAGCTTACAAAACTCTTCTAAGTAAGTGGCAATTTGCCATTGCTCCTGTAAGTAACATTCGCTTAGGTGCAACTACCAGTTGAGATGCATCTGGGCAATTTTCCAGTAGGTAACATAAGCTTTCCTTTTTACCCCAAAGCTTTATCGTGAAGAATTGGCTTCTAATGGTGTCATAAACAAAAAATAAGTAAAAGGAAGGAAGAAGAAAAATACACGGATGACTTTTTCCCTGCAGATTTTTTTGTAGCTGTAGAAAATTAAGTCTATTTCCCAGCCTCTGTGCAGGATTAACTGCACCCATCATCCTAATAGATGCTTGTTTCAAAAGGTCACAGAATTGCTACCTCGAGGATTTTAAAGAAAAGGCTAGGCAAACTAGTCCATTATTTTATTACCCTTGTTTCCCCTTACTTCTAAATATTCCCTGTCCTTAGTATTTCTTTAAAGAATTCTTTTCCCCCTTAGATAAGGTCTTACAGGACATAAGTCTATTTTTTCTGAATTTAGTAAAACACGGTTCTTCCGTGTCCGCTAGTTTTTATTGTTTGATTGTGGTTTAGGACTTCAAGTTCTTCCCATTTATTCTCCAAAATTTTTGTTGAAATAGGCAAGCTTCCAAGGTGTTTGATAGACTGAATCACTTTTATTCTTTCTTGTCCAGTGAATGGCCTTAAAAATATTATATCCTTATCCTGATTGCAGTTGTTTTTACTTTCAAGACAGGTCCCTCATTCACCCTTCAGAGGGATACATCAAGCACGAACACGACAGTTCATTTCCTCCAGGGCAACAGTGACTTTGAGACTACTATTGCAGTTAGGATCTTACTGACTAGATCCTTACTAACTTATTTCCAAGTCAGTACCGTCCTCAATTTCAAAGGATGGTTGCTGTTGGATCAAACTCTATTTCTGGAGAAACCAACAGCCAACTTCCTCCTGCTGAGTAGCTGGTACCGTCTATTACTGGTGTTGGTACAGGCCTCCCTGGCTAGCTGACACCTTGCAGGTCTCCAACAGCCTCCTGCTGGAGGACGCTTCTCCTCTGAAGCACTTCTACCAGCAGATTCCTTCTACAACAAAGTTGTCTCTACACTTTCACAGACAGAGAACTGTAACCACAGTCGCTACTGATCTGGTCCAGGATTCAGGCTGATATGTCCAGGAGAAAGATGTATCTGTGCAGGCTTCACTTTTGTGAGCAGAGAGATCACTTTGTCAGCACATTGCACATTCTTCATATTGTTCAGCTCTAAATTCATTCATAAAACTGCTGCGAGTGCTCTTCCTACCCCGTTTCTGCCTCTTGATTGTCTGAGTATTTCCCTTGGTGAGTGCTGCATTCCTTGCAGGGAAAAAAAAAAAACAATTCCAAGCAAGTGTTCTTGTTCATGCCCTGCTAGCCTTTGGCTCCTTGCAACAAATTCACAAAACAGACCACACTATAAACCTCGAACTACAGACTCTCTTCTGGCAATCATCTTCTTTTCACTTCCGGTTCTTTTCTTATCAGGTGAGTCTACCTCATCTACTCACAGTAAAAAAGGGAGCAAGACCATACACGTGTTCTTTGAAATAGTTACAAATGACAAAACATAATAAACATTTTCTCTGTGTAATTACAAGTTTAAAAATTTTGCATTAAGGAGTACATAGGAAAGTTCCATCAGAAATGTTCAGCAGAAAATGTATGTTATACCGTTTCTTCTTGGTTGCTCCAAACGGGCCTCAATCTATGATCCGTCATCCATAAAAAAGGGTGAAAAAATGTCAAGAATGCTCACTTCGTCACTGTGATTATTATTATTATTATGCATTCTCACTGACATAAGAGATGGCAGACCCACTGACTTCCCCACAGAAAGCTAAGAAATCATCAGAATTAAAATATATTAACTGTGGAAGTTATGAACACAAATATTTTACTTCCAAAATGATGTGATGCAATTGAAAACAAAATTGGTTCTATTGCAGCAGGTGTGCTTTTCAAAGGAGAACAAAGGATTTACAGGGCAATACATATTGAAAATTACATTACCCTCATAAATGCTGGATGATCTTTGCAGGCAATATTCTTGCTGTAAATCATTACATTTCCTGAGATTGTATCAGATGTTCCATTGGAGGAAAAATAAAATCTTGCTTGTGTATCCACTTTTCTGTTCACGTCAACACTCAGATTATAAAGCAGTACTGCAAAATAAAACCCAGGGAAAATAACAGTTATAAAAACTTTAAATGTTATAATTTTCATGAATTTTATGATAGACATTACATCTTCTGACTCACTTCCTTCAGTACGTCCCGTAATATTAATTCTGAAATGCTCTGCTTAAAAATTCTCTGACACAAATCCTTACCTAACAAAAGCTTCAAGCCCTCTGAAAATTGATTGCATCATGACTGATCACTGATACGTGCTTTTACATCAGGGATAGTTTTGTCAAGTTGTATTTATAATTTTCTATTAGAATCTATTTAAAGAAAACCTGCTTCAGTTACTTACAGGG